>NC_091494.1:37213166-37414936 GCF_947461875.1 Haliaeetus albicilla | reverse complement strand
GATAATATGATTTGATTTCTAATGAGAATATTCTAATTACCTTAATTAAGAGTTAAGTTTCAGATCTTTGCAGGAAGAAATCAAAAGGATTCTTACTCAAATCATCATTCTTTGCCACCAGTAAAGGGATGTAGCATCCTTACCGACTCTGATCTGATGCACAGTGAGGGGGATATTGGCAAATTTATACTGCTATGGAATCTAAAAAGAAAGCTACAGTCCTCCTGCAGTCTGCACCTGTCACTATATAGAGGAGAAGATCACAGAGACTATACACAAAGGCAGAAAGAATAACCTTATTTGCACACAAACTGTAAAAAAGCGCAAATAGATCTGGACATCAACCACCCACCCTCCAAACACACACTCTGTCTTCTAACAGGAATTCATTAGTGTCACTGGAATTATGCCTAGAGCGAATTCAGCACCTGCTAACAAGGTGTAATAAAAATTGTGAACAATTAAGTAAACATATGAATACACACACACTTAAGTAATGGAGAAACTTATATTCACTGACAACTCCTGAATGAAAGTTGAGTGAAGAAAAAAGTCAATACAAAGACAAAAAGAATTTAAACATAAAATATTCTCATTTTACATTATTGGAAATCTATGCTGATCACTGGATATGTTTCTGTTCATAGGAGGGAGAGAGACTTGTTGGAATTTCTGACGTAATTCATCTTCCCAGTGATAAGTGTGTTGTTCTGGCATTTTAGTCTCACTTGCAGCGCTGAACCTCCTATTTTGTAACTACACCACAGCATCTCACTAATGCGATGTTTTGAAGTCACAAACATCAACGCGCTGCTTCAGCAATATGGAGGTTCCAGTTCCAACCAATCAACTCAAAACCTGATACTGCGCCCAGACACCTTTGCTCATCATGATTTTGATGCTTGTGATGACATGAATGGAGTTACCCTGTCTCTATATATGACACTGATGTGGAGACGGTCATCCAAGTGCAGAGCTAAAAGAGAAGTGAAAAGAAGAAATAAACCAAAGGCAGTTCTTAGTGTAACCATGACAGTATTTGCTAGCATGGGTCCACTGAACACGGCTTGCAAAAGTCCACATACCTACAACACAGCGGTAGCAAGAAAGCTCCACTCCCAGCAGTGTTTGGCAGCAAGGCAGGCAGCCTGCCAGTGCTGGTGTACCAGGTCTGTCATGTTTCACACAGGCAAACAAGAAAGCCTCTAAAGAATCCACACAGACATATATGACAACAAGCATACAAAAATAAGTAAACTGAGAAGTTTTCAATTTTTGAAACTTGTATTTAACTTTTAAAGAGTAAATTTACTCTTATAATATTCTGTATGAATGAACGAGACAAAATCTAGCAGCTTTTCTTCTTATATTTTGCTTAAAAAAATAGTGACATTCTTAAAGACCAATCTCTATCAAATGTTTGTGACATTTCTAACAGATGAGCTGCTTATATACATCGATACAATTAAATGATTTGCTATTTCACATAGCTCAAAAGATTTTTCTGCTAGAAATGACATTGGCAATTGAGGAGCATCGAACAATAAAACTGAAACCTACTGTGTTATCTTCCACTAGCGGTTCTGTCCTTTGGAGCCAGTAAATTTGACAAAACAGTGGCACTGGCAAACTATAGAAAAATAAGAGGGAGAGCATCAAAACAGAGATACGAAAAACACCTTTTTTTTCCCGCAAGATACTCACTGACTATTTATAGACATGAGCATATACACATCAAAACCAGCACACGCTGTGAGAGAAACCAAACTGGCTTACATAACTGAGGCTCCAAATGCTGGCTACCACATGCACCCTGCTGCATACTGGGGTTGCAGAATTCCCTCTGATCACATATGCAGAGGAGCAGCACGAGAAGTCTAGCCTCTTGTATGAAAATATTCCAGGGAATCACAAACATTCCACAGTACAAGGACTATTAATGGTTATTTCTGTCAACCAGCTAAACAGTAATGTACACACGTACATGTATTTTTCAAGACAGATATTTTTTCATAACTAATGCTGCTGTTCAGTTTGTTATACCAAACAAGCACCACTGAATGAGACCAATTCTGGGAATACATATCATCCACCAATTGTTCCTGTCTTCTGAAACCTCCTTGGAGTGCTTATTCAACTAAAAACTCCTTGCAAGCAGCGAATAAATTATACTGAATTTAAATACCAATTTGTTTTGTCATTTTGTAAAAATTCTTGTTGAATTAGTAACCGGATCCTCCTGGCATCCTAAAAAGTTCCTAAAAAACTCAGACAGCTCCAGTACACCCGATACTTTATGAATCTATTCCTAAAGCAATAATTCCTTTCCAGATTTCAACCAGCTTTCATGGTTGATTCAGCCCTTGGACAAAAATCTTAGCATACTAGGACAAGGTTCTCAGCTGGCCTAACTAGCCACAGCCAGCTGCAGTTAGATCTCGCTCCTTGCGGAAAGTGCTATTAACTCCCTATCAAGGCATTACCAATGCTTTACTATGGCAGACAATTGGGATTAATTATAAAAAAAAAAAAAGCAACAAAAAAAACCAAAACCAAAAAAACCCAAAACAGTGAGATGAGTCAAAGCTGCCTCAACTGTTCATCCCACTCAGAGTGGGATGAATTCTGAGGTAATGGCAATTTTGCCTTTCCTTTAGTGAAGCCAGGACTTCCCTCTCACTATTTTAATGAGCGAATCCAGCAGCTGCACAGCAATGTCCACCTACAGACACCCACACAGACACATAACCACTGCCTGTAAGTGCCAGAACTTCAAAGAATAAAGAATATATTTATATTTCAATGTTAGTTCAGTATTAGGAAAAAAGCCCATAATAATAACTCAAGCAGGTGGTAGAGGTGGGAATGTGCTTCAGCCAACCAGCATTTTAGAGTAAAAAGAAAACTACATCTATAAACCCATCATTTACTGTGCAATGATCTATTTTTATGGATATAACCATCATATGGAAACAACTCCGCTATCTTTTTTACATGGCCATTTGTTTTTAATTGCATGGACCACAGACACATTTATTCATTTACATCATAGACGTAGGTATGTATCAGTATGTGCAAGAGGTACTGCAAATATATTGTGCAGTTGCAGTGAGCACTAGAAAAGCTATCCAACAAATATGCCCGAAATCCACATTTGCAGTTTTGCAGAGAATAAAAATCAGCCTCTGTCAGTAAAAGGAGCTTTGATGTTGGTTCCCTACTCTTATTGCCAGAGCAACTGTTTCTATTCTGGAAAACTGGAAGTATTTTCTCTTATAAAATACATGTGAAAAATAGAAAATGAATTAAATATATGCAAACGGCAGTCAGATATAAATCAGTGAAGAACATGAGAAGGAACCACAGGCAGGGAATGTGAGCTCTGTATGCAGACACATAATGCAAACCCTGCAGGCAGCCTGCGTTTCAGAGCATCCCTCAGATGGGGCTGAGGCTTAGGATGACACCTGAACTTGGAATCCATGGTGATATTTTCAGACTTGCTTGTTTATATTGAAGTGCTGTTCTGGCACTAACCTGGAGCCAACTGCCCGTGAGATGGGGAGGAGAGATGTACTGAACCTCTGGTGCTGAGCAGAGGCTTTGTGCCTCTAATGAGAATAGAGAGGGTGCACAGGGCTGAAATGCTACCCCAAAGAGAAAGATTTATCTTCCTGACAGAGAGCAAAAAGAAGTAATGGATTTTTCTTCCAAGCAGCCTTCTCCTCCTTTACTGTCTTGTTTTGACTCAGCACTAACTCCATTCTTCTGATTTGTTTTTCTTGTCTTGGTTCCATTTAGCATACCCTCGCCTCCTACAGATTCTGGGTTTCTTTGGTTTTTGGTTTGGTTTTTTTTTGGGGGGGGGGGGGGGGCGATATTTGGTTTTTAAATGTGAGCTCTCAATAACATTGGTTTTGGTTTTAATCAGAAGTTAAGAATACAAAATAACTTGCAGTCTAATGGTCAGATTTCTGCTGGCGTAAAGAGTCTGAGCACCACTGAAAGTAATGATTTATACTACATGAGAATCTAGTTCTAAACTTTCCAGCTACTTTAAATTTGCCAGTATCATAAAATGTCACAAATTTCCCTTGTCCTTCAGTTTTCCTTGACAGTGTTTTGAAATGGTATTTTCTGTGGAACATTTGAACTTTGATTGCTATCTCTTCAGCTTATAAATATGCACAGTATCACAGCTATCCAAACGCATGCATGCTATGATTTTTCTTTTTTCAGAGGCTCGACAGTACAAGATGTGCAAATGAATTTTCAAACTCCAAACCTTCTTTATCCTAAATTGCTGGTAGCCTTCCTTCCCAGAAAAATGTGTGAACTATCATCATTTTCAAGTGTCTTGAAAATCTTTTTTGCCTTAGTCGTATTTCAGCTGATGACATCCAGCATCTCATTCAATCTCACCACAGCCGTATCCGACAGTTTCTCGTCAGCAGTCATTGCAAAAGTCCACCACGCAAGACAAAAGGGTTAGTTCTCCAAAGGACAAATCAAATTGGCACAGGATTGCAAAGTTTTTAGCATGCTCACTTCTGTTTCCTATGCAATATTTACTTCGGCAGATATCTGGAGACACTACTTTCAGACCTCTGAATGTATTTGAATGTACTCGGTCATTTACTGACCGAAAGCAACGATGACATATGCAAACATTGGACTCTCATCTCTCACTTTATTTTTGTTTTGTTTTTTTTTAAGGATACTATCATCTTTGGAATCAACACCACGGAGGTTGAACACACATCAGTTAGCGCTTTCTAGCTGTGCACTGCAGATAAACAATACAGAGACATTTGATTTTCTGACACCTCAGGCAGCAATTTGGCCACACAGACAGAACACTAAAAACAACAATTACAGAAACGGCAGTATGCAGAGAGTAGTCCTTTGCTTGCACCAAACAACATGGGACCTTCAGCAGTAAATAATTTGTCAACAATTGCTCCTGTCTTCGTGGCATGCAGACATGTTGCCAGCAGTTGCCATGATTCTGTAAGGATACCCAGTAAAAACACTGAAGCAAGCCATAAATTAGCAATTTATAAAGCAATAGCCAGATTGAGAAAACAAATAAGCAAATTTCACAAAGTCAAATTAAAAGACCTGCCTTCAGCAGCTGGGACAGGTGGGATACATGATCAGCTTTTAGTGACATTGTGATGCCGTGACATTTTGGTACTTTAAAAAGTTAGGTGGAATTACTTATTTTGTGGGTCACTGCATGTAAACATGACAGGGTTCTTTTAGTCTTACTACTACAGAAAAAAGCCACAAGGAGGTTTTCTGAAGAAATTTGTGATGAATTTGCATCTAATGGTCAAAAGATCAAAAGGTCAAAAAAAGAAAACAGTTCAGCTTTTACTGAGTTTGGCAAAATACTTATTGAGTTTAGATAACAATAGTATTAAGAGTTTTCAATATATTTTTCTCCCACTTCTCTTCCTCTGCTTCATCCTAACTATCTTTTACAAAAGAGGGAAAAAAAAGACAAGAAAAATGAAGCCTCTAAAGGTGAGTGACTACAATGTAATCTCTCATCTCCTGCAGCTAAAAAATTTATGCTTAAAATTCTCAGCTTAAGTAACATGATGTAGAATTCTCCACATTTTAATAAATTTCCGTGTGCTGAAATGGCCACTGAGAACTATTTCTGGGCCTCAGGCCAAATAGGTTCAAAAGATTTGATTTTTTATTTTGTGTTTTTCTTAAAAAAAACCAAAATCAGGCAATCAGCATCATGGTAAGTGATAGCTTTTATCTTCGAACAGGTGAGAAAAATAGAGCTGGAAGTGTCTCTAAGGGTTATCTAATTCATCTCTCCTGTCCTAGATAGGATCAACTAGCAAAGCAACCTGTTCTGGCAGATTTCAGACCTTTCATTAATTACGGTAGCTGAAGGCAGCTATGGATTTGAGTCACACATCTCGGCGTTCCCAGACACACCAAGAGGCACGGCCCCAGCACACGTGCAACTGAATTGCTCTGCCCATAAAAGAAATGAGAGAAATACATTGTGAATAAGCCTGTATCCATATGGAAAACCTGTACTAAGTTAGGGGAGTACTTTATTCCTGAACAATTTCCTTCACATGTAATGGGAAGATTTTTTGAAATAACTGGTGTCATGGAGCAACTGTGCCAAGTTTATTTTGGCACATTTCTTTACTTCCAGAAGCTGCAGAAGGGCCTATTCTGTTAGATAGGCATCTTGCACATGCAACAGAATATATCAGTATATCAGCTTCTTCAGGAAAAATAAGTACTGTGACTTTTTAAAAAAACTTTTTAACCTTTTAATTAAAAGAACATGGGCTTTTGGAGCAAGCTAGCTCTCAGTTCACTAAGTCCCTCCCTACTCTCCACTGCTGTGTATACTGATGATTCTGCTGTATTCCATGAAAGATAAAATGCAGAGAAATCCAATATGCTGCTTCTCCTTTGGGAATTCATTTGCTGATAAATAGTTATTCTGTCAGGAATTATAACAGTGTAGGGAGACATCAAAAGAATTTGTCCAAATACTTTTTTTTGCACAGTACGCATCTGCAGTGGCTGCACTGTGCAAGCTGTTTAAGAAAATAAAATATAAATCCTCAAATTCAGGGCAAGTATTGTATGGTGTATATACTGCCAGACCCAGACTGTAAGGTAAATTCACTCTGTCTTTGAAAGGCTGTAAAATTGCTTTTAAATGTCTCACACTTCCAACAACAACAACAACAACAAAGTGTTATTCAAAATATATACAATGCAGTCTGATGGAAATGAGCAGTGCATATATATCTTAGCTCTGCTAAACCCTCTAAATGAGGCTCATCATCTTTTTTTTTACTGTAACATTTCACATTGGGTTTGGAAACAAGTAATTTTGAGTTTCATGAATAACCAAAATGTTCTTGAAAAGCACCTTTTTTCCTGACTCTTCTTATTCCCCTACATTTATATTACCAGTGAAAAATATGATAGAACAAAGAGAGAGAGAAGGAGAAAGAGAACAAGATTTCAGGACAGACAATTGTCAAAGCTCTTCTACAAAAAGTTGATTCATAAGATGTTGAACAGCTCCTTTTTCAATGCAGTAAGATGTGCAAGGATAAGTCATACCATATTCATGAGGAAACACACCAGAATACACTTAGTCCTAGTTTTCTTCTTTGATTAACCTGTGAAGAACATGTTTGTTTACTTTATTTAAACATTAGGCATTTTTCTCTGAAACACTTCACTCATCGGGAGATGTAAACTCTTATGATATAAATAATCTGTTAATCTATTCCCTATTGAAGCCAAGCTTTATTTTCTTAGTAATTTATGGCACATGCCAAGTAATACTGAAATACATTATAGAATTGAGACCTTGATTCTTGCCAAGTAATGATGAGTATAGGGAAAATACATTAACATGTTGTTGGTTTGACATTTAAAGACTATCCAAGTTTTTTTAGTTTCAAATGTGTAACAGTACAATAACACGTATTGCCTTTTGAAACATATTTATTCCGCAACTGATAACATACTATGGACTACAATAATGTATTTCTGAAAATGTAGTGATTTTAGCATATAACATAGATTACATTCATTGAAACATAACATGATCACAACTTGGAAAGAACACAGAACGAATCTCAGGGGGACTATGGAGAAAATTAATTCTTTGAAATCGTTGCTGTTACGGAAAATAAAATCACAAATTACTGCAGTAAAAATGAAGAGACATAGCAGCTCTGTCCTCTCCCTGTATAGCCAGAATACAGAATGCACACTGGTATGTAGATGCCCCTGTGTTCAAATCCAAACATCCAGGGGTGTAGCTGTGCAAGACACTGCAGTGATCACGGTGTTGGGATGTTCCATATTGGTGTTTGTTTCCACCTGCCATCTGTCTTGCCTTGTGTTTGGGGAGCAATGAAACCTTGTATATTAGCCAGAAAGAGAGATCAAACTGGCTGCGAGGGGGCATTTAGCTCATTTCTGACTGCAAGATGAATTACCCTTTATTTCCCATGTTAGTTCATATGTTCTAAACTCCTAAGATTATACTTACTAAAACTATGATGAAAGTCCGCAGGCTAAGAGCCAAAGATCTGATAATTGAACCAAAAATGGGAGAAGCCTTGCAGCAACGATACTACTTTGTGAGAATGCCAAAACAGAGGGAACACACAGTGTAACTCCTTTGCACAGGAACGGCACGTGTGTGCTGGGTGCCACTGCGGTTTTAAGAAGCAGGTCTGGCAGACAAGAGGCAGCATGGAAGCAGGCACTACAGCTACACCTGGTTCTGCTCCTAGTTCACCTATTTCACTGACGTTTAGTATGAATCAAGCATAGGAAAGCTGATAGAGAGAATCCCCTCGTTATGGAACACCTTATACGCAATATAAATCACCGTATGCACCTACGGGAGTAATTTACCCATGATTTCTAAAAGCCAATCTACCAGCATGCAGGGATCTGTTAACACATCACTTAACGTTGCAGGTTGGCAGATTACTGCCAGAAACTGCAGGTTATTGTCCAGATGAGTAAAGCAGACAGATATTCCAGCCTGTGAGACAGGGCATTAGCCTGTCTGCAACCTGAGTTCAAAGCACAAATCCCAGCTGATCAGCATCATTTAACCTAAGTCCCTTTTACAGCACAATTGCTACCTTCTGCTACTTCTAGCTAATTTCAAGGTTTCCCCCACCATTTCTCCCAGGCTGATAACACTACTACAAATCCACCTACGTTACTATAACATGAATTTTCAAATACAAGCGAGGTGCAAATGGCATTCAATTAATTCACAAAGATCTTGGAGCCTCTCCATGGCCAGCGTATAGCTCAAGGGCCGTCAGCACCCCTGTGACTAGGCAACACCGAGCCCTCGGGGTCAGCAGCTTCACCACCGCAGCTCACGCTGCCTGCTGTTGCCTGTCTACGCTCATGTTGAAAAGTCAATTCCCTTCCCCATCTCCCTCTCTTGTGGGACTGCGCAGCATCGTTGCTTGTTTCATCCTAGTAACTCAGTCAAAGCTGACACCGCATATGACTAAAAAGCCACTTCTTGTGACACCACTTGTGTTAGCCACCATTTCCCCTAGCATGTCCATGTTCTGGTGGCTGCCCCAAGGACCCCAAAATCATAGTGAGCTGTTTGTTTTCTCTTATCCTTCTCGTATACATCCCCAAGCCCCCAGTGACTCTGATATCAGCTCCTAGCAGCACAGACTACTAGGGTTTTTTTCCATTTCTCTGTCAAACAAAATGTCACTAGGTAACTGTCCTTGCTTCTCTGATGCCATTCTGAAACTTCACAGTGCTAAATATAGGCTGATTTAAATGCAGTCCTTTTAGCTGGTATTTCATTATCTTGATTTTTTTTTTTAACAGACCTTTTGTAATGAGACAAATGCGCCAGCAGCAAGATGCCCAAGAATATATTTTATTGAAAGTAGCTTAAAATCCTACCTCCACTGTTGTAAATTACTGACTAAAGTATATAAACTGTGTGCAGCAAAAATAGATTTGACACACACCATCACCTGTTCGGCTGTAGCATCTTGTGATAAGGCTATTGCAGAAGTAAGGATAAAATTTAGATAAGCTCTCTTTAAAAAAAAAAATCATGGCAATGACATAAAAATGCTTGATTAAATATGTATCTCCTCATTCCTTTCAATACCTTAAGGAAACTTTATGCCTTTCCCTTATTTCCAGAGGCAGCTATCTCAGGAACACCCAGACTCCAATCCGTACACCTTGCTGGACTAACGTAACTGGGAGAGGTTATTTCTGGCACTCAGATTTACATTTTTTATTGGGAGCTCAGCAGCATTCTCTGTTTCCAAAGCCACTCTGAGCCTCTTTAACCTTAATTACACACCTGTATGCTTTCATCAGCTCCTAAAATCCTATTTAAAAACCTTGTCTGAACGTTTTGTGTTTACATGGGCTGAAGTACTCCTTTCTTGACCACAGGTGCATAATTAGTTTCTTCTGCATCAAAATGCAGAGGTGGTCATTTCAAATTGGAAATCAATAGCTTCAGTTTTCTTTTTGCCTCTCAAAATAATGCTCCCAGTTATTTTTTTCTCAAGATAAATAAATCACCAGATAATGCATTACCTAACCTAGAAGTTATTTTCACTGAAAGTACCACTACCAGCAGCTTTAATTCTCCATAGCCAATGCTTCCGTTAAGTCAGAAATTAGGGGAAAGTAATTGTCATGTCTGTGACTGTTTCCAATGTTTTATTCTCTTTAGATGCAACTGCAATAGCAATATTTTTGCTGAATGTATATCAGTGTTACGCATAAAAGTATTTTCAGATTGGAGTGCACTTCAAATTCGGCCTCTCAATAGACAAGCTTTTATGCTCCTCTTGAGAACAAGTGAATTAAACTGAAGCTTCAGTGCGCTGGTACTGTACACATAGCCAATATAAAACAGGCAAGGCAAAAAGAATTCTGTTCTAAAACCATGGAACAAGCATGTGGATAGTTTCAATTGTTTCTGGATGTGTTAAATCCAAGTTCCTGTGACCAAGAAGTACAGTCTCTACCGCTCTAAAAACACCTTGTACCACAGCACAGTCAGAACAGAACAGATATTCGAGTTTTAAGTTATCATCTCCTAGTCTTGGGGTGATTCCAGACTGGCAGTACATACTGCAAAGCAGTGCTGGCACACATACATGCAATCCTATTGCAGTATCAGCACCGAGACAGCTGTAGGTGCTCTGGTACCTCCAGAAGAAATGACCCAAAACGGTCCATGACAAAGCAGGTTAGTTTTTCATACCGTGGTGCTACAAGTGCCATATAATTATTTCCTGGAGTCCAATCCATGTCATACCCAGCAAGTGACCATGTAAATATAGAGATGCATAGGGCTCTCAGAAGTCATCTGGCAATCGTTGCTACCACAAAACAAGGTCAACTACACCCTTTTCTCAAATATTTGTCTAACCTCTTTTTAAAAACTCCACTACAAAAGATATAACAAGCTCTCTGCATTATTTGTGCAAGTCCTCATGTATCCTTAGAGATGGAGTTTTTTTCCGACTATCTAAGCTAAATCTCCCACTGTTATTATCTGAATAGCAATTCTAATGGCAATTTGGATCAAAGGAATATGCTTCTTGCCGTGGTGTGAAGAACAGTAAGATGACATTAGTCACTTTGCTTTCCAGTGACTGCCAACTTTTTATGATTAGTAGGGCAGTAAATGAAAATAAGACTCCTGTGGAATCACAAGGAGTCCCATAAAGCTTCTGTCCATGATTCAAAGAAGCCATTTACCACAGCTAAGTGCAGCTTTTCTATGCAAACAAATATTTGTTTTCCTAGAGGACAAAAATAAAGGCACATTTAAAAGAGCTGAATTTTCATCAGATTAAATTCAGAGGTGGAAGAAACAATTCAGGTGAATTAATAAATTACCTAAGCTTCTCAAATGAGCTTTGAGATTTATATGTGACTGAATATAGCTTTTCTGGATGCAATTAGAGGAACATCTGGAGATTCAGCTAGATCATTTCAAAAGCATTTGCAATTTCAATGGATTATTCAACTGAAGAATGGACAAGTTGCGATTTTTCCTGTAAACACAGATATGACTTCCAAAGTCTTTCAGACTTCTATTCTGTTTACACAGAACACCACCACCACTGGAAAAGAGAGTAAAACGCTGGCTAGGATAAGATATTGAAAAGCTAAATAAATGCAGTTAAACATGGCAAATACATTTAAAAATAAAACTCATTGCCAGCAATACTCCATTGAATTTCATTACCGAGGAGCATATTGCATAGATTTCTTCTCCCTTAACTGCATACTTCCCCCAAATTGTTTCTGCCCTTAAAATGTAATTAGACAAAGTCTGTAAATGCAGTACTGGAATCCAGAATCAGACCCAGAGTAATTCAACTAGGGTTTAGACAGGTTTGAAACAGATAAGCTGTTCATTATTTTTCTTTTAGAAGCTATTTAAACCTCACAATTCAAGCAAGTGACATTTTAGTCTAACTGAAGGCAATTCTCAATTGATCTGAAAAGATCTGCTTTCCTGGGTCTAAATCAAAAAGCCAAACCAAAATCACAAAGCAATCTCTCTTTCTAGTCTGAAGATGAGCCAGACCCCCAAACCAGGAAAAACAAACCATCACAAATTTGCCAGTCTCCTGTGAACAGAAATTGTGCTACAACATATAGATATGAAATGGGAAAGAGAAAAGGGAGATCTCTGATTTTGGAGCAGGACCATAATTTTAAATACCCCCTCTACACCCAGGCAGTCATGACCCATTGTTGTAAAAGAACAATGACTTTGTACTACATAAAGTTTTTTAACACAGGTTTTGTTTGGTGAAGGTTGAGTATAGCAGGAATGGCAAAAGCAACAGACTTCAGAAATCCTGATTTCCCTAAATAAAACCTATCCTGCCAACTACCAGGACTGACATTTCTATTAGTTCCATAAGTGGCAGTGCCAGCAAGATGCAATTTGTGAACATCTGGACTTCTCTGTAGTCATTTCTATTGTCAGTCTACCTATTCAAAAATTTCTCATGTGGTTTCTGAATGACCACAGGTAACCTGTATTAGAAGACAGAAATACCCACCAACTGAAGGAAGGCCACAGCAATTTCATACATTTGCATACAGTTAACTAACCTTGAGCTTCACGACTTTACTGCCTGTGTTTGTGCATGACTTGCCATGAGAGCACTTGTTGGTGTAATATACCTGAACCAGCCCTTCTCTTTCCCAACTGTAAGGCAAAGCCATATTTAAAAAACAAAACAAAACAAACAAAAAAACCTGAAAAAAAAAAACAATCAGGAAGGAAGCAAAAGAGTGGCACTAAACAAATGAAAGTTTTACAAATGATATTGCTGTTCGGCAAGAGCTACAGAGAAAAAGAAATACACATTCTCCTCTGCCTGCAAGTGTTGCGATTTTGGCAAAATTATCTTCTGGTACATAGATGCAGCTCTTCGATTAAATCCCATCCTAAGCATGTGTTACTATTAATGGCCTAATTTTCCAAACTCTAAATGCATACATAAGCACAGTAAATCAACAGGATTATTTATATTTAAGTACCAGCACAGCATGTGAAGTTAAGCCTTTTTAAGATCAAGGCCTACAAAGATGAAAACAGACTCAGGGGAACACATTGGTTTCATTCAGAATTTCTGCATTGGATCAAATCACTCAGACCAAAAATTTGCAAAATGTAACTTTTTTATTTTTAATATAATGAAGATATTGTGGAGAGCATATAAAGAAAAACAAACAAACGAACAAACAAAAAAAAACCACAAGCAAACAGACCAAAAACATTTAATGTTTACTGAAGGTGGTTAAGATTTTTCTCCCAAGTCTGGTGGGATTTTTCACTCTAGGTATCTCTATATGTTGGACATTCAACGTGTGGCACATGAACAAGAGGCATGAATGGGAGAACAGCGAAAAACATAACAGCGTGGATTAGTTGAAATAAATTGGCTTTAAGTTTCTTTCTGTTATTCTCTGGCTACGTCTACTCTCCTTTGCCTAGAGCCTCTGTTCTAGTATTGCTGTGGTAAAATTCAAAAGTATGGTATGACTTACTTTACACAAGGACTCTCCCATGCTGGGCAAAGCCCCTTACAAATAAGCTGTTATCTATTTATTTAAATCCAGCAGTCCAAATATCATGTGAAACAATAATTTACAGCTATTGTAATTTAGAACACAACAAATAGCTCATTAGCTGTTGTATTACATTCATATTAATTTGACATAAGATAAAACAATGATTTACCCAACCTTAAAAAAAATAAAAATAAAATAGACATCTTTCCTACAGGAGATGGATTAAAGTCCAAAAAGATATCTCAGCTATTTGTGGTTATTAAAGACCCTATGACATGTTTTGCTAGAATAAGAATTGCACCAAGAAAGTCTTAATTAAATGTAAATGTAAAAATGAATTATCAACATATAGCTGTCTAGAGCAAGCTCATATTTATTTCCCTAAAGGACCAACACACAATGGTGTCATTCAGAGCTGTTGTCATGCTTTAGAAAAGACAAATGAGGGGATCATATACACTTACAGGAGCTACTTCAGCACTCCTCTAATTATTTAAGCAGTACTCTCAGAATCTTGGAAATCACTATATTATGGGAACTATTAAGTACCAGCATCTCTATCAACAACCACTAAACACTTGGTAATAAAACCAAATATTGGCACTAGTCTTATTTCTTGTCCTTATTCTTCTGGGGAGAATACCATGGCATAGCAGAATTTTAAAAGCATATACTAGAATTTCACATGGGTAAGTCCTCTGTTTTATTTTTAAGTCATACTTAAAGCATGCACTTCCTAAAAACATAAGAAAAGCAGTATGGTTCATCCTGTCAGAAATTAATTTGCTGAAAAAAGACTATTCTGTCAAGAATTATAACAGTATAGGGAAATATCAAAAGGAATTGTTTACTTCCTTTTCCCCAGAGAAGGATTTCAGCTTTACGCTTTGCTTTGAGATTGGTTTTCCAATCCTACAGTGCCTGTGCAGCAGATATAACCAGGATAACTTATAAACCTATATAATCTTTCATTTTGCAGTACATTGATATTTAGCGATGTGCAACCATAGTGGAGCCGCTCAGCATAGGAAATTTAAATTAGACATTAAGGGCAACCTAATCTGCTTTATGATTAACAGAACTTTAAACATATGGACATCTCAGGCCTGCTTGAACTTGAGCTATTCCTGAATGGTACAGAGATCTCCAGTGCCAGCAAAATCTTTTTTGAAAACGCAAGCATGAGGAAAGTTAGGTCTAAAATTTTTACTGAAAAAAAGAAGGCATTTGTGCAACATCTTCATTGGGACTTCATTGTGTATGAGTACATATTCATCAAGGTGCATCATAACCTAACCCTTGTGGCTACTAGGGGTTTTACTGAGAATTATACCAATTAAATTTTTTTAGCCCAATAAAAAATACTTAATGTCAGCTAGTTGAACAGATTTAAGACATTACCAAAGCTATTCTAAAGAGCAAATGACAGCTATTGATTGCTGAATACGCATCCTGCACATAATGATGAAACCTCTCCGAGAAGAGGTCTTCTGAAATGTAATACTGCAAAAACTAGAGGGTTTCTGGTGCTGACACACAGAATGACAGGGAGGAGGGGGATGAGGGATACTTTGAAAAAGGTTTTAATTACAAATGTCAAACTCATTGACACGTTAAATTGTCAAAACAAGCCCATTTTCCAATACTTTCCAGTACTTTCTCATTACTCGACACACGTAAACAGCAAAAGCTGAAATCAAAAGATTTTTAAACAAACAGTAGGTTGCAGTACCCAGCTTCCCAGAGATTATGGAGTCTGGGCAGATATCACTAATATATCATATACTTCTCATTCAGATATATAAGCAAGACATACAGAGTCTGCAAAGCTCCTAATTGCTCACTGATAGAATCCATGATCTTTTTCCTGCACATTTTTATTCTTGGCAACATTTCCTCTCCCTCAGGAGATAGTCCAATATCAGCTATATTATACCACATAAATCTCCATTAAAATTAAGGACGGAGTTTCCACCCATCCCCATGTGTATTGTTTTGCATTAAACTCTACTTGCGCTACAGAGAAATAGGATTCATCCTGTGTCTAAAGTGCTTGAGTGGGTCTTGGGAGACTTGGGCTTAAGTGTTGTTTGTGTCACAGACTGTACACAACATTGGGAAAAAATAATTTAAATTTTTTGTTCCCACATAAATAGCAAAATATCATTTGCCTGCTGGCCCTGATCCTACAGATAGGTACAGCAAGGACAGAGTTAGGTACGCGACTAACTTTCATTCACATCAAAGCTAGCAGGTTAGCTCCTATCGCTCCAGGGAGACCACAACAAGGTGGGAAAAGTGGGGTACCTATTTCACCGACTGATACTGTGTTTCCGTCTCCAGAAACATGAGAGAGAAATTTATTTCAAAAAACAAAACAAACCCCCAAACAACCCCACCTCCCCAGCTTCATGTAGGGTCACTCAATCTGGTTGCTAGCCCTTAACTTCTCACAACCACGAGCTGTCGCACGCCAGCAGTCCCTGAGGCTGAAGGACCATGATGGACTCCATCACCTCCAGAAGCCACGTGTCATCTGGAAAAGTTCTGCTGAATACCAACAACTGCTCCCATTTTTATAGTCCTCTCCCATGTCTTAACCGCTTTTTTTCTTCAGCACTCGCAGCAGCTGAGCACGGGCCAGTGCTACAACACTTGCACTTTTTTAAACACTCTGCATGTTACAAAATACTTTCACATCATGTTTAATTCCCTCCTGTTGCACTTCTATCCTGTCTTATATATCTGAAGCTCATGGAGGGTTTTCAGATTTTAGCTCTTGGGACTGGCATCTACAGAGTTAATTTTAAAGCTTAAAAAAGTAAAATCACCTCCAGGCAAACCCCTTATGAGCAGTAAGCACTGCCATTCATTTCTAATCCTTGCTTCTCTACACCCACAGGAAATAACTGTGAGAAATATGGGTACTATGAATCATTTATGGTGTTTCCCTTGCATGAAAAATTGCTTTCCTTACCTATACGATCAGGGTGTCCATTTCAGTTTGTCATGCCTTTCAGACAGCAGCAGCAGGTCAAAACACAGGCAATTTTCCACCCATACCCTCACAAGGGCAGAAAGCTGGAGTAGTTTTACCTGAAATACAGTTGTTGCCTTTCTGCTAATTGCCACGCTGCCCACTTCTGAGCTGAATCCTGAGGCAGCTACCTCCAGCCCATCACTTTGAGGAAGCATCATCTCAGGAAAGATAGTTCCTGATACAGTGCTACAGAATAATGCAGGTGCTTGGGCAATAATGGACTGAAAATTTGTGCAGAAAGTTAAAAGTCATTTTAATATAATTCTGGAGACATCATGTTTACATTAATTTAATTTCCATTCAGTTCAGTACTGCGAGTCTGCATCTGTTAACTGATAACTGGTTTTCCAATTACGGCATTCATAACAATAATCACTTTAAAACTAACACAGTCATCCTCCCTTTCCTCCAGACAGAGAGCTTGGAAACCATTCTGAGCAGGTATGAGCAGGTGTGGTGAGAGCAGGGAGAGGACGGTACTGCATGGGACACTGCTCCTGCCCTCCACTCTTGCGCACACAGCCCACCTCCGCTCTGCAACAGCTCTGCCAGCCCCCAGGCTCCTTCGCAAGCAGAAAGGGAGCGTTGGGAAGGTGGAAAAGACTTGCTGCACCACCTAACATCCCTAGGATTACTGGCTATAATTATAACACAAAAAAATCAACCACCCTTTGCCCGACAGGATCCTGTGGGTATATGAAGGTAAGATGCCCAACTGGAGCAAAGTGCAACTTCTCACTGCCGATTTTGCTCTCGTAAAATCAGTATAAAAATCTACGTTAAAGTTTCAATAGTGTGTCCATCTTAACCTATGTGCTGCAGAATCATGCAGTCCTGGAAAATAAGAAAAAAAAACCCATGTGATGCAATAGTCTTCTCCATTCTGGAAGTAATGCCTTATGGTTAGCCCAATCTAATGTTAGTGGATAAAACTGGGCATGCTATAGACACATCCCAGTACTGGAATTCTTTAATGCCACTGCTTCCTTCAGTGGCCTGCTCCATAGTCCAGTAAACTGTGGAGCTGAAAGTTTTCAGGTTCATATTGTCTTGTCTCAAACCTCCTTCACAATTTTCAGATATAGATGATAATATTTTATTAAGTTGTAGCCATGACTTTTACTATTTGTCCTTTTTTTTCTTTTTGCTATTTTTATACTTTAGCAACTAACTCCCATCTGAGGTAGAAACATCAGTGTATTACATGCTGTACCACCAGTAACTGAAACATGCTGATGGTTTTTCACACTTTCCATTTTCCCTTGAAATAGATAGGCTGAAATAGCTCATAGATGCTGCTTTTATTGCAGACAATTATTGTCTTTTGTGCAGAAACACATAGAACTAAGTCCCCACAGAACTTAAATCTAAAGCTGGAGTAACTAGTTAACTCTGGGCACTCGCATTTATTCAAAGCTGTCAGATCTTGCACACCGAGTCAAGTCCGTCCAGTATTTCCAGGCATTATTTGTCCCAAGTTTGTGGTATTTTTCAGTTCTTTGTCTGAAACTCCTAGTTTGTAATGACAGAAACTTCCTTTAGCCAATCAAAATCAAATTAAGACCTCTGGTTGGTTTCAGACTTAGTGTCATTGCAATTTTTCATGAGAAAAAAAACCTTGCTGTTAGCTGCTAGAGTAAAAGTCAGCCTCAGAAGGGTAATATATTAGTACTGGGATAACCGTGATAATCAGCAGTTTACTACAGTGCTTCTTTTAAATATTTTCTACCATAGAAAAGATTGCCAAAAGACTCTGGGTTTCTGCTAATGAGTTACTGGTAATATTCTCAACTCAGCATCATCCATAAACTGGACTTCCCTAAAACTGCTAACCTTGAATAGTATTTCATAGCCACTCAGCATAACTACAAGGGAAGAATGGGAAAAAAGGAAAAATAAAAGCAGCATAGATAAAACGATGCCAGAGAAGGGAATATATATACTTAGAAACTAAGATTTTCAAAGGCAGTCAGAAAAATTACACTGCGTCTCATAATTACAGTGGGAATGTCAACTCCACAGTGGCCACTCTGAGAAATTCAGCCATAATTTTTCTGTTAACTCTCTCCACTTGATGCCTCAAAATTATGCCACCTATCAGCACTTTAAAACATTCTTCTCCAACGCGTCGCGACTCACGTCTCACTGCAGGCATTGGTGGACATATTAGCCTCCTCCAGAAGTTTTATTGTCTGACTGACTTAATGAAATGTGGGCTTTTTATTCTAATATCTACAGCAATTCTGTACTTAACTCTGAGTTACCTGCATTTTTCGTATTTATAAACAGCAATTTGCATGTACATTTCACATTGTATTTGCAGATCTCAAAGCACTTTGCAAAGGATATTTTCCCCACTTGCTTGCAAAAGGGAAAGCATGAGCAATCCCATTTACTCATTTGCTAAAATGCAACAATTTTTAGCCCGTCACAATGGTGTGATGTACTCTCATCAGGTAGCATTGTTATCCTAACAATACTAAAGATGGTAATAAAACAGGCAATATCAGCAACCATTTTACATGTCGAAGCAGCAAGAAAAAGGACTCCAACTTGCACTCTAAAGGTGCTGCAAAATCAACAGGCTCACCGTGCAGGGAAGAAGCTCTAGAGCCACTTCAAACTGAAGCAGTAAAGCATGCGAACAGGTTACAAGCTCTGAAGTTAATCTAGTGCTCTACATCATAGTCTTTTATAGCAGAATGCATTAATACCATGCTCCAATAAGCATAGCAATAGATGGAAAGATGTAATAGCATCTCTGGATCCTAAATAACACATAGGAGGCTTCATATAGGGGGGAGCTGTTTTCGACTGCTGTGGATATGTTACCTTTCAGAAGCGCTAAAAATGATTTTCTTCCATCAGCCTTAAAGGAAGAATAAACCAGGCTAAAATGTAGCACGTTTACATTCAATATCCTGGCTTCAATAAAGTTTGGAGTCTTTCAGAAGATGTGGAATGAGTTTAATTTCAGCATCATTTGACTAAATCTTACCCCTAGGTTTGCTTAATTATAGAGACACTGGAAGAGAGATGAGATCATAAATCTCACACAGAGTTGGGAAGCTACGCTAGTTAAAATTCAGCTAATAGAAAAGAGGTGCCTCCTGTGAGATTCAGCATGGATACACCATAGAAACAATAGTAAAAAAGCACAACTGTGTTAATTATGTGCAATACTTACTAGCTTATCTTTTCCAATATATTTACTGTACCACACCCTGAACATTTGTAAGGGCTTTATTATTCATTTCTCAAAAACCCAGCACACAATGCCTCCCCGTTTCTCTTCTCACCTAATTTCTAGTGGCTTCAGAAGTAAGATACAGACAGAGGAGAAAAGAGCATTCTTGTCCTTACAGCCAGCCGCAGTCCAGAGGAACTTCGCAAATTCTTCAGCACCTCACTGGGAATTTGTGAGGAACACAATACAAACCAGATGCCCCCTCCTGTCACCCCAGCTCACTACCATATTTTTTATAACTGACTCAGATAAAGATAAAACCTTTTTAATTAAATGGCCTTGGGTTTCAAATAAAGATGAAGTTCACAGGTTTTCTTGAGGCATATCTCTATTAATACCAGCATAGCTGAGAACTGCAAGTTACTCAATAGACCAATCACAAAAACAACAAAAAGCAGAGACAGCACACAGGCGATCAAATGAAGACCCACCGGATCTTAAAACTTCCCCTGCAATTCTGACTATCTATTTAGTCTTTTGCTTTGTATATTTTTAAAAGACAGTGTGACAGGGAGAAAAGGTACAAAATATTCTCCACAGATGGTTTAGCAAAATTGTAAATGGAACTCCAGAATGAGGCTTTTATGTCTGGGTTACTCTGATAAATCAGACTACTGTCAGTCTCAGGTAACGTAAATCACATACTGCAGTTTTGATGTGACAAACGCATTGATCCTTGCTGGTAGTTGTTTTGCATCATTTATTTGAAACGCACACCAAGCCAGGCTTATAAAAAAAATTCTCTTAACCTGAGATAAACTTCTCAATTGGCTTGAGTCAAGTTTTGTTGCAAAATGCAAATCCTGAAACTTTCTTCCAGATTGTTTTTTAATTAACACCTTGCTCAGAGCTAATTCACAGTCTTTAAAATGAGCCAGTGAGACACTTTGATCTCTTTCCTTCTACACCATACTTTTTGGTTGACGGGGAAAAGCTTCCTCTGGTCTTCCTGTTTAAATACTTCTGGTACATGTTAAACAATAGCTTGGTTATATCTTTCCCTCATTATCTAGGGCATAACACAGCACCTCACCTTTTCAAGTACAGTGTACAATTTGTTCCAAACAGCAACTACTCTGACTACATTGCAGTCCTGTTCGAGTGACATGCCTGCGTTGTTCAATGAGTTCAGTCCTGTGTCGTTCTGACATACCTGCTAACAAGGACTTGGAGTGTTTATTCATGTAATCATGCATTTATTGTTATGCTCCAGTCTTTTTTCAGTGCTACCATTAGTTGCTCACACTTAGTCCTGGATGTAACTCCCACCGATCAAAAAGCCAGCATGGCAATCTAACCAAAAGCAACCAGCTTTGCAGACCCCTTCTTACTGAAATGAATACAGCAACTGTCTGCTTCAGCAGCATGAGAAGCAGCTCTGCAGAAACCTAGCTTAGAACAGACTTCTGAAAGCCCAGGAATCGCTTTGTAACACTTGGCGTGCAACATGGCATATAGTTAGAGGAGAAGATTCTGTGATTCCAGTATTACTCAATATATTGTGATCAACTGTAGAACCTAAGTCCTGGGTCAGCCTGAACCTTCTGCACAGCTTCTGGTAGTGACTGCTTTTAAGTTGCAACGTATTGACTTCTCACTGAACTTGCCTGGAGTTAGATCTTGCACACATTATACAAAGGCTATGAATGGAGCTTGTGCCTTTGAGAGTTATACAAGCTTATCCTTCCAACAGTTTTGTATGTAAGATGGTGATCTTAGCATCTACAGCTCTCTCGGGGAGACAGAGGCTGCTGCAGAATCCCCTGACTTACTGCACATAATGCATATGGGTTAGGACATCTCCATGCAGGGCAGATGTAACCATAAAGGTGGCAGAAGCTCAATTCTGTAGCACATTTTAAGGTCAAGTTTTATATGTTTTATTTTATATATATATATATCATCCAGATATAATCTTGAGAATTGTCTGTCTTCCATTATTGTGTTACAGAGAAGAGACCACAAATCACAGCAGTATGCAATTCCACCTCACGTGTCTAACCTGTTTTGTTCATACTTTTCATTCAAACTTTTGAAAAGAGCTACATTTGTCTTTCTTACTTTCATTCACCTGTGAAACTCTTTCCAGACTGCTAGATACAAGGGAGAGAGTGCGATTAACTTTAACCAAATAGCCTCTTCTATTCTTGCAAATTATTCCTATGGAGAATATTTACATATGCTGACTCTAACAGACCAATACCTGTAATGCTACTGTACCAAATCAAAACGTTACAATCCACTCAAAACAGCACTTTTATCTGGCAGTTTGGTTTTATGCTTTTATTCTTTGGAGTACCATACACCTGATATTTTGTATGAATAAAAAAAAATCTTTCAAATAAACCAAACTAAGAAAGAGATAATTTTTCCAGTAATTTTTTGGGTTTATTATGGAAAGGATATGTTGGAAGTACAGCTAAGTAGCCTAAAATCTTGATTCTGTTCTTTGAGACACAAGATAGCAGAACAATTGACATTTTCTAGTGATTATACACAGGGTAATCCACAGAGAGAAAAAGAAGAGTAAAGAGATGGAAAACTGAACTGAGTGTTTCACTAATGCTGCTGTTGTCTGAATGTTAATCAATAAAGCAATAAATAAGCTGCCAAGTTAGGCATATCTTAGCTGTGGATTTTGGCCATAATTCTCTAGAGCACATTTAGGGAGAGAAAGAGGTTGATTTCTATTGAATTTGTATTCAAATTTAAGCTTTAGAAACAAAATACAGATCTTCTTTTAACACTAAAGGAGTCCTTTCTTTCCACTTCAAGAAAAGAATAAAAATGTCTTTCTGCTACATTGTTCAGACAGCTAAACTTCTCTAAGAGCTTATATACAAGTCTTTCAATTTTTTCCTGTGAATGACTGAACAAGATGCATGTAGAAAAAGCATAGCATCAACAATTATGAATTATATACTTCAAAAAGAACTGAACTTCTAAATATACCAAATAAGATGGGTACATAGCCTTAAGATGTCTACTACAAATGTCTTCCACCCTTGCAAGTTTTCAAGACTTTGGTATACAAAACCATGGCTGATCTGATAGTCCTTCTTTGTGTAGGAGGTTAGATACCTCTAGAGGTCCCTTACAATCAACACTTATCTGGTTCTGTATGTGTCTTAAAGTAAAACAAAACAAAAAATACTTTTACTTCTTTCATTATTCTATTTCATCAATATGGTTTAAAAAAAAAAAATGAGGAGGAAAGAAAAAAGTGTAACTTTTTCCAAAGGGAACGTTTTGTGAAAACAATCAGTTGAGAAATAACGGTCAGAAGACTCATCCAAGTAGAAAATAAACAATAATAATTAAAAAAAAAAAAAAAAGACACACGAGAAACCTGTTCCAATCAAAACCAAACAAAAAAGCTGAAAACTAGAAACGTATTTAAGATACTAAAATAAGCTAAACATTACATCATGGAAGCAAAAGTAAGGACAGTCTGTACTATACGAAGAGGACAGCAAAGCCCCTTCAGAAATACAGCTCTGCGCTGGAGCAGAAAATGAACTGTGATAATCCAAGAGCCAATCAATTAAGTAATTGGAATTAAAATGAAAGGAAAATTCTTTAGAAATTAGAGCAACCTGCCTCAGTTGTTTTGTCCTGAACTGATTTATTAATAGATATCTACTATTTTTCTATATTGTTGAAACATGGAGGCCCATTGACCATACTGTGAGATTATCTACAATTCTTCCATGATCTTCCAACATTAATCTTTAAACCTAAAATTAGTTCAGAGAGCAGACCTTTCTAAACATTTTCATCTCCTTTCTGAAACATGCTCTCCAGATGGGTGGTTGCTCTCCAAGCTATGTCCACACCTCCAGTCTATCTCTGTAGAAAGAGTTTTGTAAGAGAAGTGGTAGACATTACACTATGTATCTTTTTCTACTTGAAGCAGAAGCGGTATACAAACTGAATAGGAGTGTCTTAGTTTTCCCAAGGGGAACCTGCAGGGACCAGCCTGCTTTATTTAATTTTAAAAGAATTACAGAGCCAGATCACAATTCATTCCAAAGTAAGTTTTCTGAATTGGCATTTTCCCCAAGGGAGGGAACCTCATGACAAAGCAAACAGAACTCACTTTTTAGTGAAAACTTGCTGCCCCTCAGTTTAAAAAAATGCCATTTTTCATTGATAATAACTCCTGAAGGTTGCAGTTACTGGTGTACTTTATTTCTTCTCATTGTTGATTATGTTTATGACCTTTGCAAAAAAAACTTTCACCATGTAAGCCCAAACTCAACTTTCTGTATATATACACATGTTATATGGAGTATCTTCACATGACACAGCAGTCACAGTCTGAGCAAGGGAACACAACACTTCTCAGATTCTGGTATGCTGAACCTCACTACCGGACCATTGACAGCTTTCCTGATGTTTAGCAGAACTAGTGCTCTTCCAAGCACAATATGTGGTTAAAGACCATTTTAGGATTCTGCCAGAACATAAACATGCTACAAGTCAGCTAGTTTCTATGGAAACCACACTCAGTAAGACAGACACAGTAGGTCACTGCTTCAACACAAGATAAACAAACTGGGAACAGCTAATGTGTGAAACCTCCAATTATTTTCCCCTCTAAACAAGAGTGCTATTTGCCCTCACTGATAACTGGTTAAAAAGTAGCACATGCAGAAAGCATAGACTGAACACTACAATAATTTTTACTAATTTGGGAAGCACATTTTTGGCATTTTAATTTTGTAAGGTGGTGAGCCAACACATGATTCCTTCGAAGGTCTCAAGTTTGATTCCTTAAACAGGGAGATATTCAAAATTATCAGTTATCTCTAAAGCCAAAAATCTTCATTTGAAGACTGTCCCTATTAATCCATCACAGTTTAGTCTCTATCCATTTTAATGCATCACAAGGAAGATTTTGTAAGACAACAATCAGTGGCGTCATAAAAATAAAAGCTGGATTGTCAAAGAAACTTAGACAATACTTGGATACCCAAATCTCTTAGGAGCATATGTACATTTCAGTCTTAAGCTTTTAAAGGAGATAACATGCCAAAATGATTGCATTACTTTGTTTAGTCATACCAATTCAAAAAACAAAACCCCAAAACATTTCTACCTCCTGATCTGAAACAAGTAGAAAATTAAATCCAAACTAAAATTGATAACAGCAGCAGTTTCTCTGCAGTATATCCTCACCAGCAAATACCCTAAGCATTTACCATGAACATTCATCCCAGTAAAAGAAGAGCACCCCAAGATACATGGAAATGGGCACAAAAGGGTTACAAAAGGCAATACCAAAGATTTTTTCACATTCAAATAGTCATATTTTTCTACTGTTCCTGAAGTTTTATAAATAACACAAGAGCTAGCTAGCATAGCAAGAGACCTAATTATAAACAAGTTATAATTAAGTACCATCTCTAAATTATATAACATATCAATATAAGTGTATTCATTATGTAAATGGTTATTTTATTGCTCATTTAAAATACATCATGAAAATGCAGATAGTAGGTGGACAGCATGCTAAATAAGGGCACAAATGAAGGAAACACATCTTGGCAGAGACAGAAGATGTAGGTGTGAAAGAACAAGAGCAACACTTAGTTGTCTCTTCGATAACAGACAAGAATGTATGCTCATCAGCTGGTCTCATGCATCATATCTAAGTTTGAAGATTTCAGTCATCAGAGACATGCACCATATTTGCTTTGAATTTCAGGAGCCTCTCTCCTTTCCCTCTCGAGAGGGCATGAGAAGAATGAGGAAGACACATACGCATCCAAACTCCTGCTGTTTTCTCTACCAGAATCTCAGTCCAAAATAAATCCAAGAACTCCCCCTATACATGAAGCTGACCAGCACTAAGGATTGAACAAGGTACTGGAAGAGCTTAAAAAACAATCTGCAACTACTTGAGCTCCTAAGGAGCCAGCCGGAGAATAAAGAACTCATGCTTTCTGTGGACCAGGCCAGGGGAATACTTACAGGCGTGTGCTACCCAGGTAAATTTCTGAACTCTGCAAGATTAAATAATAATAATTCATCACCCCACACCAGATCTGATTCACCTGATTCACTCCAGGTGAACTATATTCGTAATTATTTCAAACAACCCAGCATGTATCTTTATTAAACATATTTACAGGTCCTAAGTGCAGAGCTCAGCTGGAGCAGCTAACAAACACCATGTCAGTTCAGATAAATCTCCATGAAAATCAGTAATGACTCTATGTGGCACCTACTGAGTACTCATACTCAATTTTGACAAGAACTCTATTTATTTTGCCAGAACATGAAGGAACATGATTTGGCACCTCCCAAAGAAACTTTTCTTTCTCCCTCTCTGTATTTAATATTGCAATTATTTTACAACCCCTGGTTCCAGCTACTGAAGTTGTCAGCTTGTAGACACTTAATGACAACATTTAGCTCTTGAGATTTTATGTAAGAAAAACATGGGTCAGTGCTTTTAAAAACAGTTCCTCATTTTGAGCATCTTTCTTGTGAAACTGGAAGTGTAAAAATTAGTAGCTCTTAGCATGAAAAACAAATATTTAAATATCCTTTAAAAAGAAACATTCTGCCAAACATTTACTCAAATCTAGTCAGAGTCCTACAGAAAGCTTCAAGCCAATTCCCGGCTCACTCCCTTCCTCCAGCTTCTCTCCAAGCTCCTTTTTTCCCCCAAGAGGTTCAGCATACCCTTTGCTTCCTTTTACCTTAGACATCTCCTGTTTCATTTCTTAATTATAAGAATGATACTGCTCATCATTTAGCAGGATTCATAAGTCATAATTAATATCATTACAGCACTGGTATATGCCGACTGCTATCTTACCCACTTCATGATTTACAGCTTGCTAGTTGTTCAGCATATTTGCTTCTAAAGTAAGAGGAAAAAAAATCCCCTTACCATACCTTTCAGTTTACCAAACTCCTGCCTGCTACCTCCACATCTCCTTTTATACTAAGCAATTCTTTGAAAACAGGCTCACTAGGGGAAATCCCAGTTTGCAGATACCAATCAGACTTGGCTGAAGCAACAGGTAGAGAATGTCATTTCATTAATTAGGCTGCCTTACAGCTGGTTTGGCACATTGTCCTATTATAATTATTAACACTTAATTAAGCTAAAACCCCAGAAACTCCACAGCTTCATTGACATTCACAGTAAAAACCTAACCAAAACACCACCGCCCCCAAGACAACATTATCAGCAACCAAAAAATCTTTTAGACTAAAATTATATGCATTTCAGCATCAATTTGCAAAAGAATTAAAGGTGAATTTCCAGGCTTACTTTTTTCAAGCTGTGCCAGCAACTGCTAATACTTAAAGTTTGCATGGTTTTATTTACCTCATTACTACCTTTGGACTGAAAGCCCATTCTGAAATTCAGAAAAACTTCAAATTTCACTAGTGTATCATTTGTTTTAATAAATTAAAGCTTTGTCAAGTTAGGGAGAGACAGATGCCCAGCTTGCAAGCATTTAAGCTTGCAGAGCTGTTCCCTCATTTATGGCCTGCTTTTGCAGACACTTCACTATGTGCTTAAATATGCATTTTGAGTAGTCCCATTACCTTAAATGGGATTGATTCCAGCGTATAAAACTGGGCCAGAATGTAAGGCTGTGCTGCAGTTGGATATTAAGTAGTCTTATTTACTTTAATGAGTAAGATGTACATATTCTTAAGGGCTTTTTTCCTCTTTCGAGACAGGAATGAGGTTACTTTCTTCAGGCGTCACATTTGTAGACTGAAAACCTTGATTTATTTTCCAGGCAATTCTTCCTTCAGTAGAGTTTTATCCCGAAATATGTTCAGACTTTGAATTTTACAAAAAGCCAACTCAATTTTGTCATTTTGAGATGCTAACTTGTTTTTGTTCAAATGACTGCCACTTTCTGCTCCAAGTCAGGATGTGAGCAAGTTAATAATCCTCTTTTATCCTGCCACCTCTCTAACCCAGGACCAAGGAACTCCAGTGATGCCTTCCTCAGAAATACCAGAATAAGCACTGCAATGCTACAGAGGCAGTGTAGAAAATGCAGAGTTATTATTTTCTGGAGCCTTTGCTCTGAGCTTCACAAATGATTGCTCTAATAAATTCATCTGGGCTTTAGCTTGTTCAGTCGTGCAGCAGAGGAGAAGCCAGAAAGCTAACTTTGTCTCTGCCCCAGCTAGCGGCCGTATCAGTGGTCAGGTCAACCAGCTCCATCCTGCACGTGGGTTGGGGGAGCAGGACCAGCTGTGAGCAAGCCCAGTTCTGGAAATCTTGTACCCAATGCATGACATCCATCAGGTCTGTGCCTGCATAAAGAAGGTAATTAATCTTTTGTCAAAAGCTATTTAGTTTTGCTGTCTTGGGGCATACACAATATGATAGCTATTCACGAAAATCTGAGCTATCTTTTCCAAGGCAGAATCTGGAATCTACTGTTAAATGAATAAAATTACTCAGTGTCCTTTGTGAGTGTGAGCTGCTGTTGAAGTGCTATGATTTGTTCAAAGTATACTTAAGAATATGGCTTCTGGACTCTAATTAGCCACGCACAGCAGTCTAAATCTCTGAGACCACATTTGTCCAATGGTCAAAATTCCATTATAACTAGCCTCTAATTTACATGAATGCAAACTGTGTTTCCACAAAGCCTTCTTGGCACGTCCACCACAAAATTTAAAAATAACCCATTCATTAGCAATTACTAAGTGTCGGTACACAGTCTTTTCATAGGTATTTGTGCTGCAGAGGTCTGACCAAAAGGATTAGAGCTATTGACTAAAATGAGGGGAAAAAACTGCAGCAACTTGCATCATGCATTATACATAGCATGAGAAATCCCAGTGGCACCCAGACATTGGAGGCAAAATTTCCTCCTCAGATCCTCATGGTAATAGCTGAGTTGGGTATTCTGCACACGGAGGGAGAGCAGATTCCCCCAAAGTCAGGCTGACATCAAGGTACAGTCACTGAATATCGCCATTCAGTATAATCCCAGGAGGAGGAATTTGCACTGAATTTCTAACACTTTAATGCACATGTGTGAATTTAAAGGGAAGGTGATGCAAAAGCAAGAGTAATATGCGCTTCTAGAATTTTAAGGGTAGAAATAAACCTATGTGTGAGGGTCTGGAGGTGACACTTCAGCCAAAGAAAGAAAATTCAGCCCCCAGTTATTAAGTTTAAGGTGGCAGTTTCAATACTGTGGAGTCAGGTCATTTTATACCTCAATATAAAACAACTGTCATAAAACTACAAGCAGCATTACATCATCTTTAACCTCCATCATCTGAAGTCATATTAACATGCTAAAGTCAACTGCGAATAGTGAGGGAAAGAACTTAATATATCACAGAATGGGATTTTGATCAGTGAATGTAAAAACATCTCCACAGTTGCACAGTGTGAAAACGTTGCTAACGAAATTTGCTGTGCCTAATTCTTTTTTTACACCTTTTGTCATACTGACTTTATTAAGTGTGAACTGGGAAATCCTCCCAACACACGCAGAAGGACATTTCCTCGTTTACTGGGTGAATTCTAAACTGATGACGTTTCAAGGAAGAAGCAGCAATTCAAAAATTCAACAGCTCACAGACTGAACAGGCAAAATATTCACCCCACTATAGTTGATTGGAGCTTAAAGTGATAACTTGAAGCAGTATGATCTGAAGATTTTGTCCAGTATTTATCCAAAAGATTCAGGTTTATGTTCCTTCCTGTTTCCCTCAGAAAACTCTGGCAGATCAGTCTTGTGGCATTTCTTTTTTTTCTTTTCAGTTGTTGCTAAAGATGCAACATTATTACTTGTCTGATATTTATTTAAGAGGCAAACTCTAGAGCCTAAATCATAGCAGTAAGTTATGTAGCAAAATATAGCTAGGGTTTTTTGTGTTTGGTTTTTTTTGGTTTGGTTTGTTTTGTTTTGTTTTTAACATTTTTTACTCAGGATTCTTTTCTCCTAGCATTTCACACCAGGACTGTCAGCTAAATTATCAATTAACTAAGGGAACCCCTCCCTTCTCTACAACTCTTCTCATTAGTGAGAAGAAAAGGAGGATAACAAAGAAACCTTAACTGATTTATCTGCATATTTCTCCATATAGTCAAGATTCAGTCATAAGAAAATACAGTAGAATCAGTCATGTCATGCACACCAGTAAAATGACACTACTTACAGAGCTCGTAAAAGGCCTCCATTGTTCCTAATTTTAAATGAGGTTGCAGAAACATTATTAAACACAGTGATTTAAGTGGTTAAAATTGGTCCTTGCCACGTAGAGTCCACTCATATCCCTCTGTCCTGGTTTTGGCTAGGATAGAATCAATTGTCTTCCTAGTAGCTGGCACAGTGCTATGTTTTGGATTTAAGATGAGAATAATGTTGATAACATACTAATGTTTTAGTTGTTGCTAAGTAGTGCTTATCCTCAATTAAGGATTTTTCAGTTTCCCATGCTCTGCCAGCAAGCAAGTGCACAAGAAGCTGGGAGGGAGCATGGCCAGGAGAGCTGACCCGAACTAGCCAAAGGGCTATTCCATACCATAGAAGGTCATGCCCAGTATATAAACTGGGGGGAGTTGGCTGGGAGGGGTGGATCGCTGCTCGGGGACTGGCTGAGCATCGGTCAGCAGCTGGTGAGCAATTACATTGTGCATCCCTTGTCTTTCTTGGGTTATATTTCACCCTCTTTCTGTTATCTTCCTTGTCATCACTACTATTTTCATTATTATATTTTATTATTTCAATTATTAAACAGTTCTTACCTCAACCCACGAGTTTTACTTGTTTTCGATTCTCTCTCATGTCCCACCAGGTGGGAAGAGGGAGCGAGCAGCTACGTAGTGCTAGTTGCTGGCTGGGGTTAAACCATGACACCCTCTCCCTCAACACCTCCCCACTTGGACAAGTAGGGATGCTGGCTCTGACAAGACTTTTCTCAGGAGCTGCTGAGGGCATTTACTGAGGGATCGTTTTGTCCCCAGGCACTCAGATCAGTCCCTGGGGACTCTTCCACCTTCTGGAATTATAAATTCTTCCTTTTACTTTTAGCCCTAAAGGTCTACCTATGACTGTGCTTAAGGAGACCTAGAGGGAAGGCAGCTCACAAAAAGCAAGGAAAAGCAGGCTGCCTTATTACCCTTATTAAAGTGAGGATGCTTTCTAAAGTGGGAGGACAGAGGGAGGAGAAAAGCTCAGATGAAGGAAGGAATGGGGGAAGTAGGGAACTCCACATCACACTGGGAGAAGGGTGAGGGAACACTCTAGACTGGGAATTTCATGGGAATTGCAGGGATCCAAGCATCCTATGCAAACACAGAGTATGTTGTAACAATGCTGGGATTTCACGTAAGTTATAGGTGCTTCAGAGGAGAAACTGGATCCTAAGTTAATAATAGTCCAAAACAATACATGAATAAAAATATCTTAATAGTGAGTACCTTTCATATTTCCACAGACACACTCGGGTAAAAAGCTAGGGTAAGGGCATCCACACCACGGACAAGGGATTCTGTTTATCCTTGGGCATACTTAACTCTTCAAATTCTCAGAACTTTAAAAAAGTCCCTTTAACTCTCTTTAGGTGGCTGTATATCCTAGCGTCAACAGTTATTAGTAAGACTTTAAAATTGTTCACCTCCAGAGGCTATGTAAAACACTGCAGGTGTACTTCAGTAATTCATTAAATTTAATCGGTCTAGTACTACTATCATTAGCAAGGTAATATATGCATAAACAAAAAGGTAATCAACATTAAATATTTAGAAAAAAATATTATTAAGACAAATTCCAATAGATGCTAGGTTTTAAAACACTAAACATATATATTTTGCATTATTAAAAAAACCTCTGGATCCATTAAGCAAGTGGAAGATGAGAAAGCCTGTGTGCCAAACCAACCCAAGCTTCTCCAGCTTGCAGTCTACTGCAGAATTATGGCCTAAATACTGTTTCATAAAAATTATACCCTGGTCACCAGGTTTTCAAAATAAAGCTGCAATTAAAATTGGACGGGCTCTAATTCTGCTATCACATATCTGATTTTCTTCAGCACATTCAATTCGGTTTCAGTGTGTGCATAGCATAAAGATGCTCTACAGCACAAGCCCAACGCATCCAGAGCATGTCAGCCTCAAAACACATGCACTTGCAACTTCCCTGCCTTATTTTTTGTGGGATTTCTTAACTGGAAATATATTTGTTAGTTTTAGCAGGAATCTGCGCAGTGGAGCGGGCATATGTGTTTCTACAGATGTTTAATATTGCAGCACGTTCTGGTAGCTCACTGAAAAAAACCCCCAAACTTCACAGCTTTTATGAAGTGGAGGTTGCCTAGTAGCTACACATCTAGTGTCACTAGTGAAGCAATATTAATCAATGCTGTCTCAAAATTCAATTCAGTTACCTCAGTACTGAGAATTTGCCTTGAACATTTGTAGTGTTGGCGTCTCTTATGCCAAAACCAAGCACTGCAAGCACCTTTTCAACATAGAATTTAGGAACTCAGGAACAATTCCTTGCTAAGCTCTTTATAAAATTTATTATTAAATAATAATTTTTCTCTTTTATAGTTTTCCATCTATAAAATGGAGACATGCACTCTTCACAATTCCCAACATTGATAGAAGACTACATGAACACATTCACCCCATTAGGTGTAAACAAGTGAGAGACAACTATTTCCTAGGGCATAAAGATTCTCATGTCTTTTTACAGATACTGCATGGGTTTTTCACTTTTGGTTTCCTCATATTCATTTTTAGCTGCTTCGTGATCTTTAAGCAATGAAAGCAGGCTGTTGCTACAGATCCATTATTTAGCTCATTCACGTAACAAATGCTAGACAGTCCTTCTTTTTTCCCTTTTTTTGGGGGGGGTGGGGGGGGAGACCTTGGTATTTTTACATAGGGTACTTCTAATGCCCCATGAATTTGAAGGAAGGATGACTGGTTTGTACTGTTTTGAGTTTTGTAACCGCTGATGGTAAACTGCGCTCCAGCATTACAGTTTTGCAGGACTAGCTATGTCATGCCTAGTTTAACATCAGACAGATAAGTGTTATTAAATGAGCCCCTAAATGTAATAGAATTATAGTGGGAAAACGTAGTAGTAAAGTAAATTATCGCTATGTGATCACATAATGTGGAAATAGGCTTTTTCCACTTTCTAGTACCTTCAGACACACGGTTTATCTCTGGAATTTTAAAGACTTGCTGAATGCTGCTGCTGCACACTTTGCAACTAAATGTATTTTAATCATTTTAACTTTTTTTTTTTTTTTTTACTAATAAACATGGAGAGTTTAACACCTTGTTTGCTTAGCAAAACTAGTCAAAAATTTGTGTTAGTTCATTTTATTTGTAGTTTTTTCTCTTGGAAACAGCAGTGGGCTACACCTAATTAGCTTTTTGATTTGGACAGCGACAAACTGATGAAATCAAACAAAATCCATCTTAAAGTAAATATTAGTAAACCACATTTATGGCTGAACAATTATTCACATATTTTCTTATTTTCTCAAGTCCAACTTTCATAATGAAATAGATACTTTTTAGCAATACTTAAAAAAAAAAAAGTAATCTAGAAGATGATGCAATGCCACAGCTATTTCAGGGTTGGTTGGTTTTTAGGCCCTCGGTGAGGAGCATGGTGTTATGTCACAGCCAGACTTATTTCTGCCCACGGCAAGTTTAGAATTTACATCTATGTCTTCAAACACCACTCACTAACTTTAGATTAATAAAAATACATTGTTAAACTTCAGATTAATAAAAATAGGCTGTTAAACTCCATTTTCCCCTTGCTTCCCAGGATGGGTCTAAACATACATTGAAAAAGTAATATATTGTATCCTCTACGTAATGTTTGTGATTTGTTCTTACCTAAGAAACACTGCAGAGTAAATATGACTTGTATGTTTACCTCAAACATTCACCTAGCTGACAACAGGTCTAGGGGAAACTCAGCAATAGCTTAAAATAGTTACATTAAACATAGCCTTAAATGACACCTGCACTTTAAGCTTTTCTTTAAACAAAAATTTCATTTCCACAGGAAAAAATAAGAGAAAGTCTTTTTTTTTTAAATGCAAGCACTTGACAAGCAGTTACATTTTAGTGAGATATATGCAATAAAATTATGCTTTTGTATTCCTTAAAATTTTTAGAAAGACAACAGGTTTGATATTCTCTAGCTTTATTTCCTGAGAAGAACTTGGTATAGAAAAGCACATTACTAAATGTTATTTACAGTTCTCCTTTTTCCTAGATTGCAATACTAGCAGCCTGCTATTTTTCACGCAAAAAGAAAAAAGACAAAGCCCTGCCCAAAGAATACACAATTAATACTCTGGATAACCAGTGACAGTATCATTTAACTTATTCCACAAGTTTCAAAGAAGAAAAAAGACTTCTAAAAGCATTTATAGTGCTTCCTCAATTGGAAATTGCTTCTTTAGTAAATGTGTTAAAGCAAAAAGTGCTTTTCTTCTATAACTCTGCATCAGGCAAAAATCACTTCATGACACAAAATATTTCAAGGAGGAAAGACCATCACAAAACCCTGTAAATAACAATCTTTCCTAACTCTAAATTAAACTCTTGCTAATATTTATTGCACACGCTTATCATCATACATTACAGAAACGTAAGAGAGGACTGTAAAAGAGAGTCAGGTAATATTGCAGATAGTAATTGGAAAAGAAATGCAGTCACGCAAAATTATGAACATGTATTTCTATAGATATATTTAGGCCCACACAGGTCTTTTGGATACAGGTAACCAAAGCCATGCCACCGTAATTCGTAACAGGTGAGAAGGAAGAATATAACCTTCAGTTTATTTTTTACCTACTGCTCATAGAAAACTTAATGGGCTGAATGCTTGCTAGAATGTTAACAGATGCAATGTATCATGGGATGAGATGGGGAGAAGAATTGCCTTATTAACATCTAACATTCATGAATCTGAAGTGTTTGAACATGAACTGTGGTAGCACAGTTTTGTTTTAAATCCAGAATATTTATCCTGGCTCCAACATTGACTCGGCATATGGATTAAGACAAGACATTTTATTCTCTATCCTTCTATTTTGTAGGATTCTAATGCTCACCTTCGGTCAGTCCTTCTTTGCAGAATTAATTGCATTTTTCCCTGAAAGAAACACCTTTCAGTGTATTTGTCTTCTTTTTTAAAGCTGATATACTCTTCATTTTTTCTCTACTCTTTATCTCGTCTCCACTACAACAGAACGTCAGTTAATCAGGATGACTTTTGTTTGAATTTAGCAATTCCCTAAATGGGGTATAGTTATTAGCTGAGATTACATCTACACAAATACCAAGGTATTTGAACTGTTCTGTCATTTACAACTTCAATCCCTGGTGTCTTGCTAGGATATTCCAATTTCAGTTTGAAAGTACAAGCCATACTAAATCCCACTCCTACAATTTATACATACGTCCTCCCAATTTCATGAAGTACACCATTATTTTAGGATTTAATCCCTTATTACTCGTCCAGAAATCTGCTAATTTAGTACTAAGCAATTCATACTTTTGTTTCCTTTGTTTGCTTACAGTTTTCTTTGTATTAATTTTTTCATTATTCCATTATTATTTTCAGATATTACCTACTACCTGTATAGTCTTTATTGCATCACCAGTAACACTTACATGCTAACACCTACTTCTGTTTGAAAGATCATCAGATGTAACCCTTATTTTTTCAATTCCCTCTTCTTTAACAGAGGTCTCTACTCCGACCCTGTTGCAAACGATGATGTTTTTTGGCCTTTGATAAGGCTAAAATAAAGTGAGAGCTTAACAAAGAGTTGCAGGATCAAATCCCCAGTGGAGCTAGACTCTCTTGTTGCTGAATTACTCTTGGATGGAACCTCAGCAGCAGCAGACCCGGCCAGCAGGACAGCTGAAGAGATGCTGTTGTTTCCCACTCATTTAGACATCACCTGGTCATGATTCCTCTTTAGCCCCAAGACAATTTGCATGTAGAGCCTGGACAATGTACATGAGGCCACCCTGATGTACAAGGACAGCGATGATTACTGGCAACTTTTTTCCTCGTAACTCAGAGATCATGGTTCTGCTTCTAGCCTAATTACGTTCGTATAGACTACAATTAGTTTTTCCTGTCTACCAATTAGCCTGGAGGATTTGCTGAATATATTTTGATACTCAGCCACCAGGTACTTGCAGAAAATGCTAATTATGAGCTATGAATTCATTTGTAATACAGTGTAATCTAAATAAAGAATGAATACTTAGCCATTTATTCATGTGATAACATCAACTAGACAAAGTCATTCTTGTAAAAATCAATGGAGTCTTACTTCCTGGCAGTGACCTGGATAAAAAAACCCCAACAAACCACCAAACATACAGACTGCATTTATAAATAACATAACTCATTTTTTCTCTTTTTAATTCAGAAAACATGTATTATCTCATCTAAATTGTGTGGCCTGATATTTCTTGTTCCAAATTTTATTAGTGCTATAAATGGTTACTGTAGTATTTTTTTTCAACTTTTGGTGCCATTGTTTGCTATCTATATGGAAAGAACATGAGTATAATGGAAAAAACTTCCTATAAGCTCCCTAAGGCAGTGAGATTCTGAGGGGAGTAGGAAAGTCCTTCAATTCAAGTAAAAGTTTTGGACCTTTGCCTAAAGATAACCAGAAGACCAAAATAACTACTGATTTATCAATAGGTGCAGTTAATGTTCCTTAACATCTTCCCATTAAAAAACTAAGTTTCTAAATAGTTTTCTCTTTAAATTACAGCAAAATGTTTCTTCTAACAAATATAGTTTTCTTTTTAACTTGCAGGAAAAAGTTGCTTTTAATAAATATTTTTACCTTGTCACACGAGAGTTCAAATATTTTTTCCAATGCTATTTCAGTGTCTAGTTTATCAAACAAACCATAAAAAGATTCTCAAATTACTGAAAAGAAAAAAAAAAAAAAATCTTCTTCTTAAGTGCAAAAATTCCTGAAGGAAAGTACATGTTTTTCACTTCCAAGTTAAAAAAAAACCCCAAAGTTCTCGAGAAAACACATGCTTTCCATCCAGCTCCATTTCCCTTAAAGACATTTAGGGTGGGAGTCTTCTGATGCCAGTGTGCATCTGCCCTGAGCTCGCTCTCTAGGCTCCCTTTAACAGTGAAGAAGAAGTGGTACTTCTAAGGCACAAAGCACCCTGTCCTAAAGCAGACATCTGAGATAGACCAGATTGACTAGATTGTCTACCACAATGTTAGATTAAATCCATTCTTCAGACCAATTCTTCCGAGTTCCCAAATTCTCACGCTTAGACAGCATCCATGAGAAGGATCGCCACATACTCAATTGCATAGAAGCCAATACTGACATCTGTCCTGCATTTCTTCACAGCGATCCTTACTAAAATGAGAGGTTACAACAGCGATGGCATCTCTCATCCCAAGAAATAATACAGTGACAACAGCTCAGATGGCTTAACAGTGATATAAACTGAGGACCATGCCTACAGTAGGAATGTATTTAGTCCCACAGACTTTATTTGGACAGTCTTAACAGTTCATTGATTTACTAATGTCAAGTGGGCTTGTTTTACCAAGGAAAAGAAGGTGAGTTTAGCAAGCACTTCATCGGTTTAACAGAATCCCACAGTATTTAGTGCAGAAAACCACCACGGTGTTTACACTGTTCAGCTCCCTATTTTTCTCCATTCCATAGACAGCGTTTTTTCAAAATATCCCAGTTAACACACTTGTCAAATGACTCATTTTCCTAGACTCACCATGGCCATACACTTCCACTTTCAGAAGCTAGCTCAAATAACATGAAAGTTGGCTTCCTAGACACCCCAAGTCAATCAACAAGCTCCAATGGTCTGCTGATTCCACTAGTCTTTTCCTGACGTTTTTACAGCAAAACAAAAAATATCTTGAAAAAATCGTTGGTGAACATGAAACCTTTACTAGGTTTAGTCTAGCACATCTTTCGTGTTAGGAAAAAGAAAATACTTTTTATGTAGTGCTGCTTTTTAAAATTACAGCACAAAATTATCACGGGCAGTCAACATTACCCATGCCCTTCTTCCTTAGTTAAAAGGAAAGAAGATATAAAGGTACATGATACTGTACCTGATTTATGAATGATTTGGTTTATTGCATCACATTTAAGAAATAATCTCATGATTTTGTAGTATACAGCAATCGACAGCTGGTGAGTTTGATTAAATATTGAAGCTGAGGCATTTAATCAATCCTGATAGCCATTTATGGGAGGCACATTGAAGCTGAGGCATTTAATCAATCCTGATAGCCACTTATGGCAAGCACTATATACCACAAAGTAATAAAGATTATGGCTATTATACAAAAACTATACCACAAAAAAGAGAAAATGAAAAAATATCTTCCACTATCTCAGAAGATGGGTGCTGTTAATGTTCTTTGGATTCTCCAAAGAGGTGATCAGCATATGTAGTACTTTACTGAGAATGAAAGTCTGTCCTTGACATCAATGCACTTTGGATGGAGATAAAGTGATGATGGGAATAATCTCCACAACAGCCAATTTAGTAATTTTGGAAGTAAAATGCTATAGAGAGATCAGAGCTACCAGCAGAGAGCAGTGAGAGGATGGAAAGTTATCTCCTTCCAAAGAACTAACAAGATCCTTAGAGATCCTGTGGCTGGCAGAGCCATCCATCCAGGTATTCCTGCATCGCGTCTGACCACTAGTCAGGAACTGCATTCCCAAGGGGTTGACTCTTCACTGCCTTCCAGCGTGACAGAGATTTACATCTGACAGTATGGGACTGGAAAGAAAGATTAAAATTCTCTGTCTGCTGCATAGACTTTTGTACACGAGCTTCATGCGCCCCCCCCCCCCCCCCCCCCCCCAAAAAACCCCAACCCCAAAGCCAAAAACGACCAAAAAAAACCCCCATCAGAGAAAATTATCTCTCTTCCCTGCAGAAATCACTCCTCAAGAGAACAAACATTCAGTAGGTTTTGGAATTTTAATCCTATTGAGAATATATATGAGTTTTTATCAAGTGTTTCATTACAAGTAAAAGCTTTCCAGCTGCTTCTGCAGAGCAAAAGATGCAATGAATAAGTTTTACAAAATTTTCGGTGCATAAAGCAAAATCAAAAAGCCAATCAAATTAAATAAACTTATAATCAAACATCAATATTGTGGGCAGCTCTGACTTCCAAAATATTGAGCCCCTTGATTTTTTATAGTCTGTATTTTGAAAGAAAACCTCCATTTGATGAAGGCACCATTGATACTTATGCATGTCTTTCCATAGCCTTTTGGTCAAGGGTGGACAGATCTTCATGGGCAGAATTATTAGTGCTAAACCACTAAGAATACTAGTTGTATGCTTTTGGGTCATGTAGTTTTATTTAGGAAGCAGATAGCCAAACCTTTTCTCGAAGAAACTGGCCGGGTCATATCCTAATTAAATCGGGTTTAAGAGATTGTCCTTAGATAATTTTTCATTACAAGGATTCCTGCCCTTGCTAAAGGATTAGTCCTGCTTATTTTGTTAGGTTAACTATCTGTTTACCTGCCTTGCTTGTTAAATTTGCAGCTTAAGTGTATGCCATGCCTTCATGTAAGTGCACTTGCATTAATGAGAAATGCATCTAATCAATGCCTACTACATCTTCCCTTCCCCTTTCCCTGCCCCTAGCATCCTCTCCCAGACAACCTCACTGCCGGTGACAGCTTTCACGGAAAAGCGTTCAGACAAAATGCAAAGCAGTGGCAGCAACCGATTCACAGCTTTCTGACACCCTGCTTATCATAATTACACTGTTTAACCACTATTATCTTACCTGTTATACACACACACACACAAATTCATTTTTCCACTATGAATGTTCTTCACATGTATAATTTCAGCACTGTATGTGCAACAGGAATGTAATAAAATTAAGTCACGTATGAGTGAGTTTTACAAGGTACGGTTCCAAGAGCTGTTAATTTAAAGCCGTTCACAGTATATTTAAATTTTACAGGCAGTGGTATCAACGGTGTCACTGTAACACATTCCTATTGCTTTTCTATTACTTTTGAATTTTGCACTCTCGTATGCAAGGCAGGACGGACTCCATTAATATACTAGAAGACACTGTCAAGTGCTTCATCCTCTCAGAGTGTGATAGTTACCATATTCATCTCCTCCTTCCCACAGTTCTCTGTTTGGGTAGTTCAGTGACCCCAATATATGATGCTAGTAATTGTGTCCTTGAATTTAACGTCACAGAATTTGCATACACTTCCCTTCAATCTTCCCTCTCCCTGGAAAGCAGAAATCGTAGAATCATTATTTAAGAAATGTTAAGAACTGGAAGGGAAGTAGTTATATATAGTTGTTGGTTCTGGGGGGGTATTTTGTTTGTTTTTGGTTTGTTTGGGTTTTTTTGTTGTTGGTTGTTTTGGTTTGGTTTTTTTACTGATGGGTAAATCTAAAGTATTTAAAAAAAAAAAAAAAAGGCATCAAAAGCAGGACTACAGCCCAGCAATTGTAACCTACTGGATCCACCAGTCCTTGAAACCTACAGAAGTCCTTCGAAATTAATAGAGCTTTTATTCAGAGAGCTGCTGACACTGCAGTGGATTTGGCCAGGTCAATAGGACTTAGTGCATAACCACACGAGCCTGCCAAACTACCTGAGGTTTCCCAGGTATCATGGGCATTAATGCAAGTTGTGGGGGAAGAGCATTTCTCTTTCAGCATACAGCATGATGAAGATGACCTGGATTTTCTGTCTTTTCTATAGATCTGATGACAGACATTTCACAACCCAGCAATCAAAAATAAAATAAGTCATTAAATTATTAGAGGACAAAGTTGCCAACCCAAATAGCTATGTCCTATTTGCATCATCTGAAACTAACATCCGTATATTTTATTTTCTATTAAAAGTCATTTTTCTGTTCACTGAAATATACTCGTTTTGCATTACAGTGTTGCTGTATGGTCCCTGGCGCATGTACAAACCCCTGAATTTTACGTGTTTCCAACACAGTGAAATCTCAGGATTACACAGCTGCAAGGTATATATATAATTGTAACAAAATGCAGCTTCATCAAGGAGGAAGTAAATTGTGTCTGAACAGAGATACAGAGTAGGAAAATTTGGATTATCTACATTATAGGTGAAATACTGTCCTATATACAATGCCTTGTGTGGCCCTAATAACATTCATCCTTTAACTGTCTGATCCAGCATTCAATTTATCCAGCACTCAGCCTGACAACCATCTGATCGCTCCAGCAGTAAGAATCCAGAGCCTACAGCCAAAAAGGGACAATCTTGTCCATTTTCAGACTAATCTAGAAACGGAGTCTAATGTGTCAGTCTGTTATGATTCACACTTGCATTGTAATTTCTCTTTTTAAACAATAGATTAATAATTTATTTCTACTGGTTTGTCTTGCATTGTTAAACACAGCATCTCTACAGATCAACATATTTCCTCTGGTTGCTTAAGAGTGTTTAATAGCACTTGCTTCTCCTGCTGTGTTCTCAATTGTACTATTTTCACTCAATGCACCTTAATTTAATTGGCAAGATGTAGGACTATCATGATGAGGCTGGTCTCCAGACTTGTATCTTCATGTTAGGTGGATTACAACATTTTCACTGCAATTCTTGGCCTCAGAGCTGTAGTGGTTTACCAAAGAACAGTTAGCGTGCAAATAAGATGTTCCTATGTGTACAGCTGGTGGTTAGGTTCAGCCAGTTTCCATTTTTCACAGAGCAAACTGCTACGTGATAAGCAGAACTGCTGGTTTTCTGGGGTTTGGGTTTTTTTTTTTATCCTGGCTCAAAGACGAATTTCTGTTTGCAGAAGTGGTCCTTCTTAGTACATTTTATTCAAAAGGCTTTCATGTCTGAAGTAGAATTACTAGTTAAGTAAAAGGATAACCATTATGTGAGAAGCAGGGTGTTCTCCTGGAACATGGGAAGTCTCAGCCCTTCCAGTAAGAGAAATGGGTAGGAAATGCCATAGAACCAGATTACTCAATGTACCAGAGCTCTTCTAACCCACATAACCACATAGTCTTACTGAGACAGAGGTTAATTCAAAAGCTCTGTTTTTAAGATAAATGGTCTAAAATGGGCTATTGGATATTCTAGCACAGAGTATGGTGTTCTGAACAACGTAATTTTCCTTCTCAAACAGAATCAAAATGTCAAGGGCCTCACATTTGAGGGGGAAAAATGGCCACTGTAAAGCATTCAGCAAAGCTCTGTCATACTAGCTACCTTGAAAGAAAATTCATACAGAATACACAAAAATGGGAATAGACACAAATATGGAAACTAGCTGAGGTTCTTTAATGAAAAAGGAAAGTTTGATAGATGACGATGTAATTATTGAAGAGAGCGCAAGAAACTACAGACTTGAAAGTGAATGGGTAGGGCTGCAGGAAAGAAAAGAAAAAAGAATCAAACCCACTTGAGCTATTTCAGGGAACACTCCAACATACCTTTAGTGAGGCAACAAAGGGTCCTTTGAAAGCAGAGTGTTAGGCACTTATTTAAACAAGCCTAAGTGGAAAAAAAAATCAATTATAGTAGAGACTCATAATTATTTTAATATGAAAATAATAGAATACAACAACAGAACTGTTAAGAAGAAAATGTCTGTTTCAAATTATTTGACTGCAAAGAAGACAGAAAAGGAATGACGACGTGTGCCTGCTCTGGGTACATGAAAAAGGATCATCAATATTCTGAAAGGGTGGGAACTCAGAAAACCCACAAGGCATTTAGATATGTCAGAAGTTACATAAACAATTTTGCAATTAAGGTCCTAAAGGAGAAGAAAGAAAGAGAGAAAATGAACAAGAAATACTTAAGCAAAAGAATTTCTGTATTTTTTTCTTTCTTAAATAGATTTTATCCAATTTCCTGGTGAGAATCATGAATTATGGCTGGGAGAAATGTAAGCATAAAACAAAGGTGAAAGATGTCATTTTTAGTCTCAGATCAATGTCATTTGATGCAGCCTTAACTGTTAATCTGCAAGGGGAATCCAATTTTTACTTAATTAAAATATTGGAATCCTATTAGATTTGATTCTGTAGAGAAAAATACTCCATGTTCATCAGCTTAGTGTGTACTGTTGAACTGTGCATTGACTAACTTGGCTAATATCAACCGTTCTTTTATCTTCCTAACTCCTTTGCAGGAGAAAAGAGCCCAAATCATCACTCCAAAGACTCCAAAACCTGACAATCTGAGCAGAGGTCAGAGCTAAAATGCTGAAATGCCTCCAGATTCCCCTTCACTCTCCACTAAATCCACTTCTGGAAAAAAGGTTCAGTTTCCAGTATTTGAGTTCAGGGTGTTGTTTAAAGTACTACAGTGCAGGATGTGCTGTGCTGGAGAGATGATGTCCACTTAAAGAGCTTATTTTAAATTTTCCTAACTTTTCATATCTCTGTTACAGGTTCACAATAGACTATATAGACCAACCAGACTTCAAAAGAGAAGCAGTAAAAACTTGTCAGCTTTATTAATGATTAAGAACAATTAATGTTTTTCTTTGTTATGGATTGGACTATTTTTTGCTTTTAATCCTTTTAGAAACTATATGAAGTGAAAAATTCCAGAAAATTGAACATGATCTCCTTATATCATCCTCTTACAATAGTAGCATATTTTAAAGTGACACAAATAAAGTCACTGCATCTAGAAAAGATCCTGAATCTTTGACAATTACTCATATAATACTGCAGAATTAAAGGAGAAAATGAGAAGAAATTAATTAGCACTATTCTATTAATTCATGATTTGTACATTACCCAGAATATCTGGCAAACCCTTATGACTTATGTGAAGGGAATTCTAATGACACATTCATTTCAGCAAAAGAAATATAATGACACCGAGACAGAAAAATAATTGTTCTCATTTAAAAAAAAAAAAAAAGTGCATTAATTCCATAGGGAAGCCAAAAAACCTGAGACACATTGAACTAATTCCTGGGAAAGTGACAGGTGTTTCAAAACTAAGCAACAAAAAACGTCAGTAGGAGACTACATAACTCTAGGGCAAGAATCTGCAAATGAAAGAAGATCAGCAGTAATTTATGCATGTGACAATTAAAAAAAGAGTAGAAAAGTAGTCTGAAATGTGAAACCTCTGCACAAGCACACCATAAGCTCTACCTTCTTGAAGCACAAAGGAAATCAAACGTGATAAAGGATTTCTGTTAAATAAAACCTACAACTACTCAGTATAGAATAATTGTAATATAAGCAACAAAGATATTAGCAAGAGGAAGTGATAGCAACTACAGACAGACTAATATCTATAGAAAACCTCAGATGACTAGGTTCCATTGCTGTTGAAAAACATGACTATTTGACTTAGAATCTGTTCCACAAATCTTTGCTTATTTGCAACATTCCTCACAGCATGGTGTTCATTACCGTTAATTAACTGAACTTCATTTCCACAGGGACTGCAAAAGCAGCAGAATCATTGCAAAGGTAGAAAATAATAGGTACACAGTTCTGGGGCTCCCTGCCACTTCCCAGCCCTTTCCTATAGTCACTCCTGAAAGGCATGTCCTGGCTGGATACTCCATTTGTCAGCAGCAGGTTGTTGTCTGCAAACCAGCAGCATCCTCCTCAGAAGGAAAACCCTGATAACCCTGTATCAGCCAGATTTCTCAACCCTTATTCCCTGGCCTTGTTTGAGCCAGGCAGAACAGCCAAGCAGCCAGGATGCCTCAGCAGTGTGTAAAAATTATGATGGTACAGATCCAGAGCTAGGATAGTGGCAGCTGAGCTGATGAACCCACCGTGCCCCACAGCTGGCAACTTTGAGATGCCAAACTCCACATGCCATCCTTGACAGCATTTGGGGGCTCATATTTTTCAAAGGCTCTGCCATCCTTTGTATATATAAAAAAATACAGTTCTTTTTTTGTTGGGGGGGGTGGGTGGGGGTGTTTGAGTATTATTGTTGTTTTTCAGGGGTGTTTTGTTTTATTTTTAGAAAAAAAGGGGTTTGCCAGTTAGGCAAAATTCTGTACTGGATGTGAGATACGAATACATTTTGTAGCAGAATTCTGGTCTTCCCTTGTCAGTAGCTACCTAACATTATCAAGAGCCATTTTCATGAAACGATTTACTCTACAGACACTTTTCCAATGCATTACTGGTTCCCAAACTCTATTTATCTGTTGAGAATGCACACTCTTTTCACTGAACACCAGGTTAAATCTTCAAGGTAAAAAAAAAAAAAGTTTCTAGAATGAAAAAAATGCATCAAGGATTACTGATAATGATTCTACAGGAGATGCAAGCTTTTTATTTTACTTTCCCACAGATGAATATCCCACAGATTTAGACTTTCTACATGCCAAATATCCCCATATCTGTTTGGAATCAGTTGTAGAAAACTCAGTGTAACATGTACAAAGGAGACAGATAACAAAGTCACAGATGGTGTGCCTCAACTGTGGGATTTGTTTGTTTGCTTGCTTTAACAAATGATGATGGTCTTTCTAGAAATGGATTTCTTTCCCACTACTCCTGTATTACTCTCTCTTTTTGCATTTTTTTAAAAAATCCAGAATATCAGAGCAATTATGAATTTAGCAATTATTTCATAAGTACTTTTAAAATTTTAATATCCAGCTACGTATCTTCATAATGTGCTAAGTTTGCCTATAATTTGAGTTATAGAACTAAAATATCCAAATCGATATCCAGAAAGTATCACATCTTTAAACCAAATTAACTTATGTAGGAGCAGTTAATCCTCAGTGTCAAGCCATGCTGCCTTTTTATTTTTCTCCCCTTAAGTAATTTAAAAGATAATTTCCCTGAGGATTTAAAAGCACTGAGTTACACTGTATGGAATAGCATCAGCTCTGCCTGGGAAGAAGGACACACTTCACATGTCTTTAAAATAAATTGCCAGAGAATGTAATGTAGCCTTCCTGGGTACTTTCATCATAGCACTACCTATTTATTATTGAGAAAATGTCAGATTCAGATGTTAATTCAGGAAGCAAAATCTTATAAATTGAACCATGAAAATGATACTGATAATGCACGAAGACCGACCAGCAAAACACCTCGAAGGGAACTCAGACAATGAATCTGAGCTTGAGTGTATCTGTAATTAAAATGGGTAGTGCACAGATAAGCACGTTTTACACACGCATATTAAGATGTAATGCTGACACACTAAGTGAGCCCAGAGCAGCAGGAACAGATTCCCACAGATCCACAAAATCCAGAAAGTACATTATCTTATTAAATGTATGCAACACAGAACTGTGGGAAGCGGACGATAATGAGGGTTCAAATGCTGCCATGATGCAGGTGATACTCAGCTCTGGCAGATCTGGCTGTTCTGAGTTTAGATGTCACTGCATCTGACTTCTACCCAGTCCGTCTGTGGCCATGCATGATTCTGCTAATTCTTCATCTCTACAATTTACTGCTGAAAGCAGTTTTATCAAATAACACTGTTATGGATGCTGAAGAAAATGGAAATACATTTTCAAACATTAACTTAAAAATATGTATTTTTATGCTTAATAAAAATGTATTTTTATGCACTCTGCTGAGCAGCCACCCTCTTCAATATAAGCTCTCCAGACCATGAAAAGTCTACATTTATTTTAAAAGCTGTGGCTCCCCAAACAGACTTGAACCAAAATCAATTGGCTGATCTTGAATTTAAATCCCTGCATGAGTTTGGCTGAGTTGTAGACATACTGGACTAGTTACACCTGCATGCTCCATCTTACCAGACAACTAGTTTATACTAGAGGAAGGAAGGTGTCTGCTCTAGAGATGTGAAAGTCATACCCAGCAGCCCAGCTTTCTTCACCATGAACAGTTATGGAAAACAGTATTAGAAACCACAGATCTCATGGCTTTCAGATCAAAATGTGGTCACACTTCTGAGCTGGTTTTGCTCCAAAACAAAAACAACCTCAACAACTTAAATTCAATAAAACAGCTGAAAAAATGATACTAACCTTATATATTTACACCCAAGATAAACCTAAAAAACTTTCAATGTTTTCCATTTTATAGTGCTGTAGAAGGCAGTATTTTGACGGAGTACTTTGGTATTTATAACTCTGCACTGCTGGACAAAAAAAAACCAAAACCAAAACAACAACAAAAAAAACCAACCAAAAAAACCCCAAACCAAAAAAAACCCAACCAAACAAAAGTCTTTCTGGACTTACAGTGGAAAGACAAGTATATACGAAAGAGGAATTACCTTATTTTAAACTCAATGTGCTAAATAATTTGGCACAGTATGTTGTTTAGCAGAACCTTACGTTCCCAAAGAAAAAGACCAATGTCTAATCAAAGTTGCCCACCTGGAAAATTGTGGTACTTGTTCAATGTTATCAGAATAGGCTCATTTACTGTAGTGGCATTGTACAAAAATAGCCTTGTGTATAAAACATTATTCTGATTATAGGATTACTCCTGTTAGCAGCCATTCATTTTAAAGCATCACTACCCTTCTTAAAGCAAGACAGAGTACTGTGTTATTTTACAGTAATGGTAGCAAATACTGCACCATAATAATGGAACTCCTTAGGATAATTACTGCTCAAATACCAGGGTAGTTGACTAAGCACCATCTCTTACTACCTGGAATGCAAAGGTGTTACATATGAGGTAAATCTCAAGAAGAGTTTAAGTTTCCAGCTGTTAACTGGCTTCCTAGTGCACTGTCCCTGCAGGTCACCACTGCATCTTTATAGAGACACAGGGTCCTTCACCAGGAGACCCACACTTTGCCTTTGCCTTGAGGGAAGGGCTGGCCGCTGCTTAGAAGGATCTGTCTATCCACCAGTCAGTTATTTGCAAACCACCGCAACAAAATCTAATGAAGCAGAAAGTAATGGAGAAGCTTACTGCCTGGGCAGAAAAGTATTAAGGCAGACTGTGATAAAGGGAAACAAAGGGGTTTAATAACTGCGAGATCCCTGTTGGGTCATTAGCCAGCAATAACCACCAAACAAGACAGTGCCCTTTGCCTACTCAGTCCTGCCTGAACAAGCAAGGAAGCAATCACCCAGACTCTGACACTGTACAAATTAAACAACCTGCTTGTGCCTGCATGGGAATGAAAACCTCCTCTTCCTCGCTGCTTACAGCCTCCACAAGCCATCACCTACATGACTCACAGTCCTTCCCCAAGGGAGTGAGACACCAGTCCTTAGGGCATCGGTGCGGTTCTTATTCACAGATGCCCAAGTCTCTATTTAATGAGTATGAAATTACTGAAGGAACAAGGAATTAATTTAGGGAGTAAGCACTGTTAGGCAATGAGACAAGGCTCTTGAAACCTGGTATCCTACATACTAGCCAAACACAGTAAAAAGAGAATTCATGTCATCTGTTTGTTGGACAGAAGCAGTGAGATAGGACAGATTAAATAGAGTTTCATATTAGAAGGAACTCATTTTACCAATAGTATGAAAAGTAAACAGAAAATGAAAATTAGTAACAGCACAGTTTGCTCTCCCATATGCTTTTCCATCTCACTTGCTATTTTACATGGCACTATAAATGATATCAGACTGCTTGCTTACAAGTAATGAGCCATTAAGTAGAATCTTAGCAGATACCTAACAAGATGCTCTTCTCTAATTGACTTCATTGTTGGAGTAATTAACGAATCCAACTTTCCTTCTTTATATGAAATGTGCTCAAGTTGTTCCAAGCATTGTATAAACATTTTCTCCGTGAATGCTTGTGTGCAGTAAGAACGAATCTGGAAGATGAAATTCATAGTCTGTTTTAGAAGAGGGAATGTGTGCATAAACGTCCTTGTGAATCTCAAGGTGAAGTAAGTTTTTAGCTTTTTTTATGACACATTTTTGTCATTGTAACCACCAGTGATGGCTTGAGCTGACATCCTTATTAATAAGTTTTCAAACTAATTCTCAAGAAACCTAGTGAGGAGAGAATAACTCAAACAGGCTGGTATCCAAAAAGTCTCACTGGTCAAATCTCTTGGAACTGAAAAATTTTGATGACAAAACAAAGCCACTTCATGTCTGTCCACATTTTCCAAATTTTTACTTGAACATAGACCGATTCTAACCCTGATCCCTCGCGTGGGAAAACCAAGAGAAACAGCTCAAGTCTGCAGCATGCAAACAGGGTGAGAGCAGAATGAGCAAGAATCTCAAGAGACACAGAAACATGTACAAAACTGAAGTACCAGGAATAAAAATGGAGCACAGCCAGAATTTCAGCAAAAACTAGTGACCATAGCTGCACACTCCCCGGTAGACATTGGAGGTCAAGTCACTGCATACACATTGGTTCCTTGCTGTTCTGAGAGCATTTTTATCTGCTCCCAAAGGTAGGGAAGGCTAAACCTAGGATTCTGGTTATGGTGGAAGAAGCCCAAGAGCAGTAGCTAACTCTACACGTGAGACTGAATTGCTGCCAGATGCTAGCAGTTTAGCTAGTGCACACCTTTCCAGTCTATTGTGATGCAAAATCAGAAAGTTGTCCTGCTAGGGACAAGCAATGAAAATTCCTCCAGTCAACACAAAAATGTTACAGAATGATAATATCTAATCAGCAATAGACAATCAGAATCTAGAAAAGAAAGGATCTAAGTTACGATATTTTTATATCAGTTACAGTTACAAGTGCCACTGTGATATCATGCAGCAGTTTGTAACTACAGATGCCAGTATTAGGGAGCAATAAGACCTGTTCTGCGCTGTAAGAATTGATACAAATGCAGACCCTGTTTCAGAGAATTCATAATTTATGACAAGATGTAGTAGCTTGATACCAGACAAAACAAGGTTGGGGTGGACAAATATGAATATGCTTTTCTGAATTCATGGGTTTGATAATTAGCGCAGTTTCATTGCCTACAATAATGGGGGGGGGGGGGGGGCAGAGGGAACAATTTTCTCCACCCTTTCCATTCTGGAGTTTACCAAGGTTTGCTGCTCTTTCAGTTTTGCATTTTAAACTGGATTTCTCTTTCCTTTCACATCCAATTTGGAGCATAATTTGTCATTGTCATTCTGAGCTGTGGCAGCAATCAAGTAGAAATAGCGGCCAGTAGCCACAGTAAATCATGACTGGGGAGTAATTAACTTGTCTGTAATTAACCATGGTATCTGGCAAGAAACTGTGGCATCTTATAACTAAGGAGTGGAAAAATTCACATCTAGCATAATTATTGATGATCACTTCAAATGGAATTTATTATTTAGGCATATAGAAATTTGAGCAAGAAAGCAGATCATCCAATGTTCTGAACATCCTCACTCTAAATAAATAAGATCATTTCTTCACCCAGACTGTTACTGTGGACTGGCTCTACAGAAAGTCCTCTTAAGTTCCCCAATTGTTGGATGATTGTCTTACCAAATATCCATTTCACCCAAACTTGCAGATTTCTTGAAGTCACTATTAGCATTGATACTTCCTGTGATCTCTGATGTAACTTCTAAATTGCTTAGGGACACTACTACAGTTTATACTTGCACAAGAAACAGAACCAATACTACATTTTAGAGATCTATGGGTCAGAAGGGATCATAGCACCTAGATCTTAGCCCAGCCTAGCTCACACTGTGGATGCTTTCAGAGATGAAGAACGAAAAAGTAACAGGTATTATTGTGTCAGAATTTGCAAATCAGAGCCCCATTAGGCATCCACCTTTGGTTGATTTCTATCACATATTAACACCAACCAACATAATTTCAAATGCTCTCTGCACATTACAAAATTGAGCTTCATTCAGACAAGTAGAGAGAGGCCCTAAGTGTTCCCGGACTTGTACTTTGCATAGTCTTTCCACTGATGCAGAACAAGAACAAGGTTACTTAATTTAAAAGGCGCTACATGCATTCTACACTTATTTTGCATTAACGCAAGTAACTGTGCTTTTACTTACGCAGGTCCCCATGAGAGTCAAATCTATGCCAACAAAGCACAGGCAGAATAAGGACACAGGTGGTTTAGTATCTGTGGATGCTGACAGGTCCTGTCAGCATAAATACAATGCACGATAACTGTCAAAATGCAAATAGTGGGAAAAGTCCCCAAGAACAACTTATTACCATTGCTGACCTCCATAAGAACAACTGCTGTGCTGTGAGCTTCTAACAGACTGAAAAGCAGAAATATAATTGGTTCTATATAAGCTGAGCTTAGGGCTGCAGCAAGAAAAAAATGTTGTTTAGATGCTAATTAATCCTATAAAAGTACAAGGAAGAGTGAATTGTGTCATTAAATTGCAACACAGATGTTTCTTGAGCTCCATGCTCAATTTAAAAAATAAAAATAAAAGGACTTGAGTATATGTTGGATTATTAGAAACAATTTCTCCTTTTCATAATGAAAAAATAAAAGTCTTACTGCCCTGACGTTCCAGGCCAGTGGGGCTTTGTGATGACTCCCCTTCCACTTGCACTGCGAACACCCAATAAAGCCAGTAAGCTATAACAGAAGCTGAAAGTAATCTCACAGGAAAACTTAATAGGGTGTATTTTTGGATCTAACTCTAGATTTGAATATAGATGCATTCAGATTTCTGCATTTAGACACTTTGCAAATAGATGCAACACCAGTATCTGAAAAATACATTCCTCTCTACTGCTCTGGGAATATTTTGACTTTTGCTCCTAGGGCACAGACATCGTAACGCACCTCCTGCTCACAGGGAAGTTAATAATGTATTGAATGACTGATACAAGAAATGAATCATTGTTGTGTATTTCTGTGGTTTCAGATCTGTTTGTTCTGCAAAGCCCTTTGTTCTAATATTTATAAGGTGTCACAGTAAAATATGTTTTACAGGGAAGCATTTAAAAGATAGTCTTTTGTGAATAAACCTTATTTCAGAAATTACTTGCAAATACAAATCATCTGGTCATTTTAGGCTCCCAGTAATTTCTTAAGCTAATTACACACATTGTTTTAAAAGAGACAAAAACAAAAGCCATTTTAAGTGGCTCCTATTTCTCCTCCCCCTGTCCCCCCCCCCCCCCCCCTTTTTTTTTTATTCCTATGCTATGAAATTTGGTAAAATATATCTGGAAAAGCTGTTTAATGTGTTCATTTTCATTTGGGTAAGAGCTGTAGCAAGGAATACAACGGGAACATCAACACTGTTTCTCATTAGACTGAACAGGCAAAAATCCTGATCCTATAAGCTGCACAACTAAATCTTCCCCGGACCAAAGCAGACATCGCATACCTCTGAGAGCGAAGGGGCAAGGAGCTGCTCAGGATGATTCATAGCCCAACACTGACAAGGACATTCCAAGGAGTCCCAGCATCAGGCAGGTTGATCTGCAATATGGGTAACTTGCAGGATGGCCGGGCAGAATTGCTGTCTAAAATTTACTAGGTTGTCACAGCTACGACTCTGGGTACGGCAGGTCCCAGTTCCCACTAATCCTGTTACAACATCAGAAGTACACACAAACTCTTCACAGACTGCTTGTGGCTCCATGTACCTGTGGGGTGCTGCAAGCCAGAACACCAAGAAATACAGGGGTTTTGCTTGCTTCATTCAATGGCAGAATCACGAATTTGAGGTCTCCTTTATTTACTTCGCTATTTGATTATCATTTACCTTGGACAAAATTGGTGGCAATATTTCCAGAAAGTGAATTTTATTATGTAAAAGGAACGTTTCCTCCCTCCTCTCTGTTCTCCTACACTTTCTCTTCCTCCAAACACTAACAGCGGTCAGAGAAGAATCAAGATCTCAGATTACTTTATTCAAAAAGAAGAAATAAGCAGAAGTAAGGAAGACAGAACAGCCAGTCCAAAAGTGGCAGGAAAAAAAGCAGCTTAGTGGGCTGCTTATCCTTCCACTGAGTTATTCACCTTTACATTTAAATATTTCTCGTAAGATTTCAGTTTTTCTCAGCTTTCCAGTGATGATAAGAGCCTGCCCAGGATCAGGATTTCTTGACAGCACACAAGGTCCAGACTTTTAAATACTTATGAAAACAGGCCCCGAACTGAGACCAATAAACAACGACTAGGAGAGAAGGCACCTCAGGGAAACCAAAAATGACACAAGTTGTGAGAAAATATTTACAGATCGTTATGTACTTGATTCCCATTCCCATAGCCTGTTACAAAAGGCTCCAATCAACACACAAACCACCAGAAAATTCCCCTAAAAAGGCTCCTTGGTCTTATGCAGCTGTCGAGTGGGTAACTCGGAGCTCTTCCAGGTCTCCTCTTCCCTAGGCCCACCTGCCCACAGCCTCTCTTAGGCACATCCAGGTGAGAAAAAACATCAGTGTGAATAAATCAGTAACAGTTCTTTACCTTTGGCTCCTGTATCTAAGAGAAAGTTTGCCCTAAATAAGCAGTTTAGAGACAGGTGAAATGCTGAAGGCCTACAGCTCCCATCGGCAGCTACACGCAGCTCATGGCTGCCTAGGCCTGACAGGCCGCATTTTACAGACTTGGTTTATTACTGTTACTGAGCCCACTCCTGCATGTACCTTACTGCTAGAAATCAAATGAGAGGCAGCTTTTGCAAATCTGGCTGGTTAGGATTTTGTTGTTGTTATTTACTAAGCTTTTCTGTATCGATACTCTTAAGGGAATAATTTCAAATTGTGGTTAAATGCAGCTCCCTCTTTCTCCCAGTGAAATACCAATGGCCATTTCAAAGTGGTACAGAGCAGCACTGAACATCAGCCTGCACCAAACACTGAGAAATCTTGTGTTCAGCTGGCACCGTGGAAGGGCTGGCAGCACGAATCCCAAGTGAGGCAGATCCCACTGATTTGTGTGTCATCACACCTATTAATTCCAGTAGCAAATTGGTCATGGTGGGCATTTAATCCTGTATCACCTAGCAAGAGTCGATGAAGGTAAGGTTAGACCCTAAGCAGTACGTCTTTCTCTTGCCACCACCAAATATCTGGCTATACTTACATCCCAAGTTGTTATTTTCCATGAAGAAAACATACCTTCCCATCTGTAATACAGCTCGTTCAATAGTAAATATTTATATATGGCAGTGCATTTTGGCAAGGAAGTACACTAGCACTGCGATTAAAAAGATGGAATTTTCTGCATGTTGAGCAAACGGCTTAATGCTTTGATTCAGAAATATGCATCTAGTTAAATCCAGGCTTATGGGTCTTCCTTGTAGTGATGGATTTAAGTATGTGCTTAAGTGTTTTCCTGAAGCAGAGCTTAACAGATGGAAAACCTTTTGAAACAAGAAGACTGAAAATCAAAAAGCCCTGAAAGATGGCTATTTAAATCTTCACATAATCCTATTTGCTCAAATATTTACAGGATTCCTTTTTTTGTCAAGAAAAAAAAAAAAATTATTTTAACAACTGTAGAGAATAGGTTAAACAGGTAACTGAGAGCACCAAGGAAAATTAATTTCATAAATTCAATGTGCTTGCAAATCCTTTTTTCCCCCCATTACCTGACCCTAGAAGCTACTATTAGGTAGCTTCAAACTGGGGGCCTGTTATACTTCTCCACATGACTCAGTATGAAGAAATACCTATTCATATAATGACAACTAGTTCAAGCTGATCTATTAGAAGAAGAAACAGAGAGCACAAGAGAAAAAGAAGCTGTTGTTTAAAAATCAGAAATATATTGCCAAAGGGTATGAAAAGACCAAATACTTAGCAAAGCTTCTCTGACAACTTAATTTATCTGTGTAAATGATACAGCAATTTAGAATAAAGCTGGAAAGAACGTGACGTGTGGAATTAATGAAGTGTATGACAATGAGGGAATTTGAGGTAAAAAACACAATTGCTAATGCATTTACAAAGGTAGAAATACACAAAACAAATCTTTCATTAACCCAGGTAGCATTAAGAGAAAAAAAAAAAAAAAGCTCCTGTAGACAGATTTACAGTAACTATCTGCCTTTTCAGAAACAGATAAAGCATCTTCATTTGGGTAAGCAAAACCTGCACACAGAATGGGAGCATAACCTGAGCGTGACCTACAAGGCTGAGGAAGAAAATGCATCAGATGTGTTATTGCTGATATAACTAATCACTCTGCTCAAGAAAAGCATAGATCTGGGAGAAAAACACAAGCACTGAGGAGCAGGAGAATGAAGGGGTTTGGCAGAGCTCAACAGCAAAGATTGCCACAGTAAATACTCATTGCAGACAAAGTACACTTCAGCAAGAATAAAGCTGGAGATATATTTTAATAATAATATCCCAGCTCTCCATTCTCTGTAACTCCCAAACACCTGCTGATGTCGATTATGTTATTTACATCTATCAAAGTCTTGGCCTTGTTACGGGTCCTACCAGAATGCAACACTGGAAATGACTGTATTGCCTCTCATAATCCGCTCTTGTCTCCAGGACTTGTAAGTACACACTTATATCCCATCAAAGTCGACGGGACTAATGACACGCTTGAGGTCCAGCATATGTTAAACTGTTTTGCTGAGGCAATGTCAGAAATTCATGACTTTTCAGGATTTAAAAAAAAAAAAAAAAAAAAAAAAGGACAAAGCAGCTCAAGTGGAAATGGTAAGAAAAATAATCCTTACAAAGGATTGTGGCAGTGTTATTGAAGTCTATGACTAGGTCATTATGACTCCCATCAATAGATTACATGATTGAGTTTTAATCAAGGACCACTCTAAGGGCATAGCAGCCCTATGCTTACTGCCCGACCAATTCTATCTACCTAGCACCAAAGGCATTCCCAAAAACCAGACAGCACTTCCTTCATTTGAAGAGTTTTCTCATTTTCATGTATTGGCAGAAGATAATACTGCTAACTTCTAGAAAGACTAACTCTTGTGCTAATGGTATCCACAGCTCACATCCATTCATTTTAAAATTAATGGTGACATCACGTGTATTTTTGTAGGACTAGTACTTGACCCAGGGAAAATTTAGCCCAAGAAGGATGCAAGATTTTATCTGTAAGTTTCATTTGATATTTTCAAGTCTTGAAGATTTGTACAATGGTTAAATGATTAATATATTTATTCAGCAAAGTCCTGCATTCATTATCAGTTTATTATCAGCTAGAAAGAAAGAAAATAAGACCAAATTTGCAGAAGTGAGCTCCTATATTTCAGTATGGAACTGCTGGAGACTGTAAGCACTCTCAACCTTTACAAAATGAAGCCCTTGATGTTTAAACACTGACATTCTTTTTGTGATGTCAAATGGGTATCTTAGCCTTTTGTGAAGACTAAGTTTCACAAACAGAATGCAAAAATGGTATTTATCACAACGAGTGGGAGACGAGAAAAAGGGGACAGCAAGAAAAAAAATGCAACACAATGAAATGAAATGAAAGAATATACATATGTGCTGCATTAATAAAAGACTTTAGAAAGACAGAGAGCCATCATAAAAAGACTAGGCAATGGGCACAGTAAAGGCAATGAATAGGATTAGATAAAAAGCTTAAGAAGATAATAAAAATAGTTTATTCAAGAAATAAAAAAGAATGAGAAAGGGGACAAAGGGAAAAGCAATTCACATTTTTAGCAGAATGGACAATGGGATAGCTATTCTGAGTTCAGCTAGACATAATTACATCTTGTTACCTCCTATACACCAGAAAAATATTTCAGGTCATTGTCTATGAATTTACAGAAATCCTAACATTTCAGAAGTTTGAAGATTTAAATATTTGAAAATATTACCACATGTAAACCATACCAACTTTGTTTTCAATATACAAGAATAGAAAAAATCCTATCTGACTCCAGCTGAAACTAAAGCCATTAATTTAAAGTGTGTCACATAAGGCTAGAAAAGAAGTGATCCCTCAGCTTAAATTCACAGATGGATATGCATCAAAGGGTGCAAAATCAGATCTGAAGATATTTCTTGTGTGGAAAAACATTCTGTGTGCTATCAGGCTTTTTAATAACCAGAACATCCACAGTGTTTCTACAGTCATGATGTAGCTCCTTAGCATGAAAACAAAGAAAACGGACATCAAAAAAGCTACACTAGAGTCACTTAATTCTGAAGTGGAGTGGCAGCACATATCCTCTAGACGAGATCATGACTCAAGCTACCACAAGATAATAAAACATATTCTTGTATCTTAGGTTCTTACAGCAACTAACAACAATACAAGCAAGACTGTATTACGGTAGGCACCAAATAACTGTGTGTCCTTCTCAACAGAAAGGGTAAGGCTGAAATCTGCCACCCAATACGTTACGTAGTATAACCGTTACACTGCCTCAAGTAGCAGAGGCCACGTTAGTGTTAGATTCAGTATGTCAGCTCAACCCAAGGCAATACAAGATACTTTAACTCTGAACTCATGGAAAAGCCATAGTTGAGGCCTTCCCATTGGACAGAGATGTGTCTTGTGATGCAATATACAGAATAACCAAGTCAAAATATAAGGAAATTAGAAAACCAAAGCTCTTTGTCTACTTGTTCAACTGAACTGAAGTTCTTTTAACATAATACTATTTGGTGTACCATACACTGTGTTCCGAAAGAGATGAACAAGGAACACTATGGTAGGCGAGCTGAGCAAAACAAGTAACAAAAAATGTTCCTACCCCAGAGGGCTTGTAATCGGAGGATGCAAGCTGTTTCAATATAGTGAAGCAGATTACAAAGAGAGAAAGCACACAGCGTGGGATGGTCTTTGCAGCCAGCATGCTCTGTGCAATAAGTGAGTTTTCAGAATTACTCTAAAAGGTGAGAGGAAGGAAGTTTGACATAACGGACCCAATCCAGCAAGTTCTCTGCATGCAACACTGGCTCATACAGAGAGCCCACAGGCCAGAGTTCATTGATTTGAAACCTCTTGCAGGGAAGGATTTCAAAAACAAATTATGCAGTCTCACTAAAAGAAAAACACTTCATGGTGAATCAGTCTTCAAACAGCAACTTAAGACTTCATACTTATTTTGGAGTAGCTATCCAAGAACAATTTCCAGTACTGACAAGCCCTTAGTCATGTTTCTGTAGAAGACACCATTCTTGGTGTGACATGTGTAACTTCATGCTCTAATATGAAACAGGCAGTCCTTCATGCTAATATTTTGTAGGTAATCACCACAGAGATCAGAGAATCCAACGCTTCCTTTAACATATGGAGAATTATCTTAATCTAGCACTGAGACTTTAATTTCAGGAGGAAAAAGAGACACTAACTATAACTATGATATTATTTCAAATGTGACTAGCAACTCTTCTTACTCAGCTAATTCATTCAGTAGTTATATTCAGGTGAAACACTGGAACCCCCTCTCCCCCAGATACTATATGTGGTCAAGGGTAGGAATGACCAAACACCACTGAATCTTCTCATTCTGGGTAAGAACTGAGTTTGGTTAGACAGTGGAAATACTAAGCATTTGAGGAGTGATAGTACTTAGGTTTATCTGAGTGAAGAGACATCCACTTCAGATATTTTAAAGTAATTTTCATTTTCTGCAGTGATCTGCAAGCTTCCCTTCATTGGAAATGGCTGTGGGAAGGTATCAGTGTAACTACATTAAAAAAAAAAATATCCTGAACTAATGTCATGTTCAGAGCCAGTCTTTGGAGAAGTATAATGCAGTGATTAAGACTTCAGCCTGCATCTAGAAAACCTGCTTTCAATGTACTGCTACTACCAATGTCTGTAATCATCATTCCTGTACCTTTGTTATGCGTAAAAAAGTGAAGAAAGGAAGGACACCACAGGTGTTTCATACAGAAGCTTTTTGAGAGGTATTAGTGATTGCAAAGTACTCTGACATGGTACACAAACATCACATAAACAACCTGGCATAGGCAGAGAATGAAATACCAGACTGTATGGGAAGAGACAGAGGAATATTCCCAAATGCTCAGCATCAGCTGACCTGCTTCCTCCAAAATCAATAGTGATGTTTCCATTTCCTAAAAGAAAAGGACTAAAGAAAATGTTCATCACTTCCAAAACCACTACCCAAGAGCATAACTGAAAAAGAACCACAAAACTGTCAGCAGACCAAATTCTCTTCGCCAGCCCACACAAAATTACTCTAAAGCAGTAACTAGGATAAGTTTTTCAGGCAAGCAGAATTCAGACTGAAATATTGAGACCCCAGGGAATACTTCATACGGATCATGAATTCATAGTATTATTAAAGATTGTTATTCATAAACAGCAAAAAAGAATATTATGTATGAGGGAGACTCCATAGTTCTTTGTAAGAGTAGACCTGTTTTGCTTTACTAACCCAAAGAAAACTGAGAAAAGACCACATGAATTTTGTTCCCAAGAGGAAAACAGAAAGAAATCTCTCTTATGGACATTCTTGGGATGCTGCCGCCACACATTTTCATTAAGATGGGTACAAGGAGTTAAAAATCAGAAGTTTGGCCTTGCCAGATCTTAATGTAGCACTTCACATTTCATTAGCAATGTAGCAGTTTATCTCAGCTGAAAATATGACCAAGAGTATCTTTAAACTAGTGGGAGAAGAATCCACAAAGGAAATTACATTGGGAAATTATTTTTTCCTACATTATCTTTCTACATTCCAGCATGTCATACAACCTATTTGTAGTGGGAAATCATTCCTCAAAGCATTTGGTTTGGAGGAACTCTTTTAGATTTGTTTGTTGTTTATAAAGCCAAGTTTTGAATTGAGAAGAGTGCGCTATTATCCTTAGGAGTAGAAATTGCAAAGTTTCTGACCACTGGGTCTAACAGAAAAGAAATTTTAGTATTTCAAAAATGTTGCATTTGTTAAAAAGAAGCATTTTGGAGAAAGAGTTTGGCTCCTGAATATCAGAAGAAAAAAGACCTTTCTAAATTCTTTTCTGGATGGAATGAGGGCACTTAACAATGTTCTGACTAAAGAATGCCTGAAATAACTTCTCAGTGAAATGAATGTCTGTGAGGCCTCTGTTAAGATGGTATGAAAGAAATTGATAGCAAAGATTGACTGAGTATTGCTCAATTGGATACAGTTGTGAAAAGAGTCCTCTAAAATAGACAGCTTTGTAGAAGCTATCTTTACTGTAGAAATTTTAAAGTTTCCTGTCCAACATGACCATATACAACTCTTTCCAAAAGTGCAAAGATGACTTAGCTTTGTGCCTTGAGCCCCCACACCCATTACAGTGAGCAGCAGGAGAATAGACTTTTCCGCCAACTTTGTTATTGATTTGACATGTGGCTTTGATAAAGTCTTTCTTCATGTCTCTGCTTACAGGTTCATTGCTGTATATTCAAGTTGTAAGTTCTTTCTAATTTGGGCTGCTCCCCATGAAGCATTCATGCGGCATCCAACACAATGGGGTCCTGATACTGATTAACAAGTTGTACTACTGGAATATACACCATTTAGTTTTACGTTATAACACTACACAAGTATAAATGGCAAGACAAGTTGTAAAGCAGTGGAGAATCAGCCCCAGTGTACAACTAAGCATTTTTTCTGCTATCTTTCACCTTTGTGTTAAATTTATAAAGCACACGACAGTAATTTGGGTTTTGCTGTTATTAATCCCACTTATTATCAAGGGGATTTTAGTAGTGTTTATTCAGAATTTATGATGAAAATTTACAGGACAGTAGTGTCAGGGGAAAGAGAAAATTTAGGACTAATTGTAGGCAATTGGTAAATTGCATCATCAGCAAAAGTTGGTGAATAACTGATTCCCAATACATATATCTCAGCATTTTTTCCTCTAGAGGTAAAAGAGAAGGAACACTGCCAGCTCGTCATGCTTAGAGGAAAAAGTGGATTAAACCAGAAGAGCCTGGTTTAAGTCTGTTGAAGACTTCAGAGCCTTAAAAAAATGGCAGTGACTTGCTAGATTTTCCAAGATAGTACTGAATGAAACTGAGGGAGCTCACAGTAGTGATGACTAAGCACTGAAAAGGTGCATACTTACAGAAGGCAAACACTTTATTTATGGTACATTGGGTACTAAGTTAAGATTTCATTGAAACTCTGCAGATTTACCCATTTGATTATCTTTCCCAAGCTACAGCCACACAGATAATTTAATTAGCAACCTGAACTTTGTTCACTGGTCCACCACAAATGAAGAAGTTTAATTTTCCACTCTTTAGCAAGTTAACTAAACAATTCAACGAAGAGAGCAATGTAAATGGGTTGGTTATTTCCTTCAATAAATTTAACAGGAAAGATGTTAGGGAGATGAGTTTGAAAATGGAAGGATCACAGGAACAAGCTCTGACATATGCGAATAGGTACTAACAGAAACAGACAGTCAGTCACTGTAAAGAGGCAGGTTGCTGAGAGCAACCACACTGAGCCCCGCTCACTACATAGAGCTCCAGGAAAGGAATAGTTTGTATAGATATTGCAGGGGGTCAGGATTGAATTTGAATATTGTCAAGTGTGGGTGAATTATTAGCATCTCCCCTTCCTTTCACTGTTACATTCAGGTGCAAGGTGGCCTCAGGCAAACTTGGTTTCCCTATAAAAATTTGCAGAAAATGCGGGAGATGGGTGAGATTAGAGGTAATTCTATTCACCCAGCTGATACTGCTGAAGTCAGTGGAAGTATTTGCATACAGCTGGCAAATGATATTAAAGTCTTTCCTGATGCCATTAGCCTGATATGAATATATAATCTCAGTTTAACATTAAAGAATTCTAACGCATGAGTCTTGAAAAATAATCAAGACATTATTTGCCTTCATGTCAGCATACTTAAAAGCTGTTCTGCAGTCCTCTAACTCCATCCTGGCATCTAGCAATGGTCTGACCAAACCCTACTCAACTCTCTCTGTAAGACTTCAAGAGCACTAGAAACACAATTGGCTTCACTGAGGGAAGGCGAAGAAGGAAGACCCAGAGCCTCTCAGTCTTTTTTTTGTAACTTCCCAAGTCTTTTATCTAATACTTCACAGAATTTTAAAAGGAAAGATATTCTCACTTCCTAATATCTTTCCTTCCTCTATTTAGGGAAGGTGATTTTCAACTACAACGCACTTCAATATCCTGTGCTATGGTGCATGCCCAAGAATACACAAACCAGCCCTCAAAACATAAAAAAAGATCCAACGAAGGTCAGCAGAAAAGTGAAGAACTCAGAAGCTTTTGATTAACATCTCAGTTGAAATCACTACCATAATGAAATGAGTAAGAGTTTGGTCATTGGCTACCATCAGGTCAGCCTCTGTCATTTACTATGCATAACTATACAGCCAGCACTGTAACAAAAACAAAAAACAAACAAAGGGGGAGAGATTTGCACACCTATGGTTTTCCAAATTATTTCAATGCCATGTGAAAAAACATCTTTTGACAGCCTTGTTTGCAGCAGATTCCTTACCTCCAGGAAAGAAAAGACTTCCCCAGACTTAACATAAGTGAAGATCAGAACAATTGCCCACAAAATAAAACACACATTTTTAGAAAGCAGTAAGAATCATTCTTGTGAATAAAAACAACATTTAAAACAATTTCGCATTTTTTCCACATTTTTACAACAGATTATACCCCTCATCTTGGCCTGTATTCCTTTTAGTAATTCTGTAACACATCCATTTTCTAAGCAGGACAAAACAGTCCCCTTAGAGTGGAAAAGAATCAACAGAATTGTATTCCATTTATTTCTGTATAGTTTTTCTCATACAAAGAATCTGAAAGTGTCAGGAATATAATAAAGACACCATTTATCCAATTCTTTCAAGCATTATGTTCAGCTTCAGAACCCTTAAAAGCCTTATGTTCTAATAGGACAAATTATATTCCTTATAAAAACGCTGCACAGAGAAGTTACATCTGTCTTCCTTTTTTTTTTTTAATTTGTTATACCACTTTTCCATAGAACAATGTTTTCCAACTTCCAGAGGTGCTGAGCACCTCTACTTCACTAGAACTCTTAAAGTCACCTTTAAGAAAAAACAGACTAAAAATTATATACATTATATGAGGTGAGTGGTTATGAGCTAGCTTATTATGTGCAAATCAACAGCATAAGGGTGTCAGGTCCAACAAAAGCATGGTGGGCCTGGTGTAAAGACCTCTGTTGGTGTGCACTGTTCTGCTGCTATTGTACCATTCCTGACATCTGGAATATTCTGCTGAAGTTGGTTGTTTAAAGAAAATCTTGGGCCTGTCCTAACAACACTGTGATCCACATGCAGGGTAATCTAGATCAAGAATGTCTTAGTAGGAAAAAACCTAACGGTACTAATTTAGCCTCTTTTTTTTTCAGTTGGACTAAGCAGAGATTTGGAGAAGGAACTGGCATCTATTAAAAGGATTGATGCACAGGTCTTCCTAATACCTGTTGAGTCACTGTGGATAATTGTGAAGTAATAAAGTCCATGAATCTGCTGCAATCTCTAATCTTTGGTGTCTGATCCACAATTACAATGGCAGGCCATGGCCTCAGGAGCAATAGATACAGCATAGCCAACAACTGTGACAGTAAGCCATTAAGGAACTCCTGTTCTTCAGCCCCCAAGCTGGACTGGGAAATGCCAACATCTTCATTCAGTATATCAGAATCAGAATAGATTTTCTCTAAATATCTAACAAAAAGACAAAGTATCATATGGAAATGCACCTAAATCTTTTATTCATACTGCAGCATCCTGGGGGAACAACAACCGCCTCCCGCAACGATTTCTCCTCTCCTCAGCTGTAACAAAAAACCTCTCATAATTTTTGTTATAGAAAGTACAAAGAGACTAAGTAAAGCAAAATTGCAGGAACAGTTCTATTTGAATGACTGTGACAGCATGATCCCCTAAAATTGATAAAAGGAGGCTTGTGGTAAGGAAAAGCTATTTAGAAGAATCACTGTCTACACCAAGTCCACTCTGTATAAAATGATGCCATTGTGACCTCTTAGAAGAATTAAAAGTGTTTGAAAGATGATGAATATAGTAGCATGTACACACAGAAAATACCTTTTCTGATGTATGTTTCCTACAATACTAGGATGTGCAGAGGACAGTTAGGTGCCAAGTGATGAACAGAAACAGAGCCTTAAAACTGAGGTTCTGTGCAAGAAAGGAAAGGTTAAAGCTTATTTATCACTTTTGACCTACATGGCAGCCTATGCCAGACTGAGAATAAAAATAGGAGCACAAAGGGAAGGAAGAATGCCACGTTGAACAAAAGGAGAACATAAATTTAAGGGGAGAAATTATCAGTCAATCCTAGACTGACAGACAGCATGTCACCAGGCTCCTAAATAAGCCAAGAACATCCAAAAAAGGACTTAATTGTTTAGCTTATTCTTCTGTTTTGCAACTGTTCTCTCACTTTGACCACCTAAAACTTCACTCTTATTTTGAATAACGTTGTTTTCTCTGAGTTTGTCCAGAAACAGGGGAGTTACGGGACAACTACAAAGACACAAATTCCAGAGAAAATAAAGCAAATAAAACAGTAATGAAAACAACTATAGATACCCAACACATAGGACTAATTTGAAAATTTTCAGAGCCATATCTTTTTCTTTTCATTTTGAGGGAGTTAGCTTAGGGGCTGGTACTTTTACTGCAAGCATACCAGGAGAAATCTCTCCCCGCTTGGCACTAGCAAGAACACCCATGGCAAGGCTTAGGTGGTAGGCAGCATTTGTGTTACCTTTTGCTTTGGGTAATATCACTGGTTGTAATCCACTTGACTGGATGGGTTTTTCTTAAATAAAGAAAATAAAACCCAATTCCCACCAGTCTTTTATTAGCAGGTGGCAGAGTCTTGGATTTTGACAGAGTTGGTCTTTAGGTAAAAAAACATGCCTTTTAGACATAAATTGTCAAAGTTCAGAGGGGTTTAAAATTTATTTCACGGATTGGATTCTGTAATGCAATCTTAGCCTGCCAGCATTCTCTTGGATCTCAACATAAGCATGCAGTTCAGAAAACTCTATAGGGAGTGCCATGCTTTTCTATTTGCTGTATGTAAAAGACCTGAATCAACCCAGCAAAATTCTCAGAGCATGGAGAGGGCTGAGAAGAAAAAAACTATACTGAATTATCTTTTCTTCTGCTCTCCGCACCAAAATAACACAGAAGAAACTGCACAGATATGTGAATCAGGAGACTAGAAGTTCTCCTTCCAGTTTATTCACCAAATAGCAAGATTTCTCACTCATATCACACGCAAAACCCCCTACCATACTTCCTTATTTTAGAGATGAAGCAACAGAGACCTAGACATTTCTAGAGATTACAGAGGAATTCAGCACCAGAATCCTTCTTCTATCCATGATATTCATCAGAGCACACCAGGACCTCACCTGCCAATATAACAGTAAATTCATGCTGTTTGTTCATGCTCACTTTGCCAGACAGCACTAAATCCACAGATGAAAGTGCAGTATGAAAGAGCACAGCAATTCTGTGCTCACAAGATGAATGGTAGGTGCAAATCTGAGTAGTTCAGCCTGGAGTTGCAAGTATTAAGACACATCTACAAACTCTGCTGGTGAATGGCAAACCAACTTTTCAGATAATATACTCTTACCTCCAAACATATCAAAGGCTGAGTTTTTATTAGTAAGGGTAAAATGTTTGACTGGAAGACTCTACCAAGATTATTTTCTGCTTTAGAAACATAAGCTTGCCAATGCATTAAGACTTTAAATTGCAGGGAGGTTAAGGAGGTTTTTCAGTTGTTGATTTGTGTAACTTAAGGTATTGCAAAGCTATATCCCTTATCTCTTCTTAAGTGGAAACTCAGATGTGCAGTATACCACACAAATTTATAATAATGACCACTGTGAAACACCAGTCATCCTTTCCTCATTTCTCTGGTTAGCAGATACATACTACAGATAAGCCAAATTAGTGGTCAAGATTTTATAATATGTGAGATCGAAGTCCCACGAATGTAAAATGGAAAAAGTGGAAAGAGATCCTGTGTGGCTGGCATAGTCTCTAAAGCGCCGTCATACCCTGAAAACACAAGGGAGCTGGTAGACTCTTTCTAGGGCTACTACCAGTTCAGCTAGCCCACTCACGGCTGCTACTGGAAGCAGGACACTGAGTTAGATGGTCCTTTTGAGTGATGTCCCAGATTTCAGGTCTTCTGAACAGTGACATTAAGACCATATGGCCAAACCACTGTCTTGAAATAGAGATCTCAAAAGCAAAACACAGACTATGAAGACGCGTTTTTCCCCCTAGGGTCCTCTGCCAAAACACCCTTGATGATAACTGAAGACTCTAAGGGACCACAATTTTAAGAAGCAACGCACCTATCATGATGGGTAGCTAGGTATCAGAGAGCTGGGTGCAGAATAGAAGTCCCAGCTAAGCACCAAAATGTCAGATGTTTGAACAGACTCACAGACTGAGAATTCTTAAACAAGAATTGAAAGACATAGCGTTATCTACCCGCTGAAGAGAAAGACAAAATGTTTTCTTTTTCCATCAAGTATTCAGACATTTGTGTTCTGTAACAAGTCACCTTAATAGATTTAATTATGGTTTTCTCTACCATGTATACTAATATATGCTGCTGAAAGCAAAGGAAGATATTTTTCTGTGGAGTGAACTGTGCTGATAGTAATGTTCAGTGGGATTTGCTGCAATATCCCAGACATCTTTAATATTAATACTGTGTAGTCAAGGTCCTTTTTATTTTTCTAAGAGCACAAAAAATTGTACATGTAGAAAGATATACAGTAGGTTCAGCCACAATTGCTCTGCCACTTACAGTCTTATTATCTGTTACATGGAAATCAGTGAACGTTCTTAGTTTTAAAACACAGGCTGAATTATTATTTTTTTTTACTTATCTTTGTGCAGGTCAAATTTACATAATAATACTAATTTGTCCTGTACCATTTGTCATTTCTAATTAAACAATGGCCTGCCATGAGATGGCAGCACGCTCATAGCTAGCTCCGCAGGAAAGGTGAACATGGCACAGAGGAAAGTGCATCTGGCAGTCTACACTCAGATAAAGAAAAGACTGTGCATGTCTAATATGCAAGTGAAAGACAAATCCTCTTTACATCAGAATAGTTTAAAATGTAAGATACTAATAACATGATGATATAGTATTTACAGAACAGGACAGCTTTGCTTCTTTGACCAGTAAGACACTTCAATCAATACTGTTATTGCAGAGCTTAATCCAAATGTCATATGAGCCTCCTGAGGCCCAGAGGCAGCTGGCAGGAAATAACTGAGTTCATAAAGAGAAGGGAAGGCATATGAATGCAAATCTTCAGACTTTGTTTATGCCTGTCATGAAAGGCCTGATAGACTTTTTCCTCATATTTCTCATAATTTCGTAGATAAAAATGATCATAACCTAACAATGCTGAGACATACTCGTGCAAGAACTTTCACCATCCAAATTGCTGTAAACAAAGAACATTAAAATTGGCCAAATTCGCTATCAAACTACAGAGAAGATGGCAGCAGAAAGGATACCAGTGAGGAGATGATGACATCTGCGAGCTGGCACTGGTCATTACCAAGTAGTTGGGAGGTACCAGAGCAAAGGAGAAGGTTCAGCCGGAGAGCTGAGGGAGCATAATGAGGTAAATGAACACTTCCCAATACCAGGAACTAGAGGGAGTAAGATTCCTGTATGTGGGATTGGGGGAGAAAGCTATACCTCATTTTATCTGCCATACAAGCATATACTGTCTTGTAATCGCACACTCTGAAGTGGCAGCTTTGGGAGGATAGAGGTATACAGCATGAATAGCCATTGAAAACACAGGGATGCTATAGAATTTTTGCAGTGATAGCACATTGCTCTTTTTCTTTATTATTATAGTGAGAGAACATCATCCAGAAAGTCTTTGAAATAGACGCAAGACATACTTCATTATTCTCAGTCTGTAAAACTAAGCCAGAAAGGACACGCACTATTTTGCCTGCATTCTTTGTAGAGAGTTTCATTTTACGTGTTACCTGGCAATAACTGGAAGCAGCTTCTTTGAATTTCCTCTTGTTGGCCTATAAAGAGCTATCCAGAAACTGCCTTTTGACCACACCTCCAAAGAGCTGATATGGCTGGTGTTTTGAAAACCCAAGCAAATATTTCTTCAATGAAGAGCATGTCCCCTCTCTGCTTCCTGGTAATTTGGGGAGCTAAGATGCCGCCTTGTTCTAGCCACAGAAAGTATGAGCGTCACCACCACATCTTCTCATCCTTCCCCGTTTAGCAAGCTTTGTTCCTTCCTCATGCACCTATATAAACATGGCTGCCCCTTGGCGTAGCACTACTCTGGACCACTCAAAGATGGAGAAAGATCTTGAAAGATGAGAGATACTGACATGTGGCTTTCAAAGCATGATGAATATATATACGTGTGTGTATTCATGTACATAAAGTATATATTTTTCATCTCGGAAGTTCCTACTTGCCAAGTTTGAAAAAACTGTCTTTGTAAAACAGATAGTAAAGCATTAACTGTATGGGTGGGCAAAGAAAACATAAGTTCATTGTTCTATGCTATGGCAAAGTGCAGAGCTCAACAATCGATAAGAAGCATTAAAGTGTAATTATGGTACTTTATATTACAATCCCATAATTGTCTTAGTAATTTTCCCAAAGTAATTTAAACGTGCCTTTTAGATATTCAAGCAGTGGGACTCCAGATATCATCATCCAAGATAATAGCCTTGAATCGATAACCAAACAAGAAAAAAAAGCCCCCACAAAACCCACAGGCCAAAAGAGCCTCCTTCTTTCTCAGTGTTTTTGTGTGACATAGCCAGCCAATAACTTGCAGTCCCACTCTATAGCTACAAACTATTTCATACAATTGAATTTTTCCTGGCAGAGACTTTCTATTTAAATAAGTGATACATTTTTAAGCCAAAAAGATCTCCCAGTCTAAACTCCAACATACAGACTCAGTCCTTTTTCACACCAATAATTTCGGTTTCATTGATGGAAAATTGGCATATATGATTGATATTTCTTCCCTACGATAGCATGAGATTTTTATTCACTGGAAAACATCATGTACACGATTTTACTGTTGCACTAGGGAATGTCTGATTTTGTTTAGCAGAATCAATATCGCCTGCAACATAAAAAAACCCCCAGATATACAAAAGTCTACGTGCATGAACGTGTACCAAGAATGACACAGCTCAGGAGAAGAAGGACAGACTGACGTGCTGCTGTCTATATACTGTGATCTGTATATAGAACACCATGAACTTGAACTTGGATATTGCAGTCTCCAAGAGCTGTTCCAACAACTTTAGCAGACTTTGGATCATATTCTTTTTCCCTTCTATTTATTTGGTGATTAATGTATGCATTCTTACATAAGTAGCACGAGCAACTCTTTGATTATTTTAATATATTTTTCCTCCAGACACTTTCCCTGTGCCATGTCACTGTGCTACTGAAGCTTCACTAATACAAAATCCATCATGATGTAACATGATAATTAGATCAGATTGCTGGTGCACAATGATATTCTGTATTATTATATTGTCATGTCATTTGCTCTTTTTGAGATAAACTCAAGATAATTTGAAACATCTCTTTGTCAACTTCTGCTGTAAGGACATCATCTCTCTCTTTTTTCTAAACAACCATAAAATAATAATTCTTAGGCAACAACGAAACAAGTAAACTCTACATGTTTGAAAATGGTACCTAATTTAATTTGGGGGGAAAGGATGGGGTTGAGGGTGGGAAAAGCTATAAAAATTTTCAGAATGCCTAAAATTTGCTGAGCTTAATGTTGGGACCTGGTCTTGAAATACCATACAGCTTCCCATCTTTTCATAGCAACCTACTAGATTTTCACCTGTATCATTTCTTCATCTTTTCTTACCGAACACGACAAACTTCTCTGTCAAAAAAGCATCTCAGGAGTCCTGTAGTAGCTTCTCTTCATCCTACTTCTTTGCCCAGCTAAGAGCGCAGCTTTTGGCTGCATGTTGGCATTCTTACTGAGAATCCGCCCACCATGTTCGTTTTACCTACTCTTGTTTTTACTAAAGTTCTACTATTAAATACAACTACCAATTATTTTTATTTTTTTTTTCTCCCTGCAAGTTACAATCATAGAAAGTATGAGTTTCAGTTGCAAGTGAATTGAGAAGACGACAGAAGAGGAGGTCTTTCACTAATAAATCCCATCATCAAAAAGTAAAACGCACCATTGCACAGAGCTGAAAAAAATTATTTTCTAATGAGTTGCAAGTTTGCCCCAAACCAAAATACTTTCAGGGTCAAAAAATATCTGTAATCTGATAAATTTCAGAAAGAGAATGAGTCCTCCACTGAAATATCAATCTTTTTTGTCTCGAAGTGGCAATTTTACTGAAGAGTGGTTCACAATTTAAAAATTATATATCACCCAATAAAACAGTACATTTATTAACTCACTGTTCCAGTACCCCCTGAAAATACCCAATTTGGCTGAAAACTGAAACCAAATTTCCCAATTTTTCCACTTGGCACCAGAGCAATCTATAATTGCTAAAGCCTATCCAGAAAGTTTACAGAAGGCATAGACACATTGTAAGACCACAGTAGAAGAATTAAACAGGACATAGGCACTTGTAACATGTCTCTGCAAACTGGGAATTCTGAACAGGAATCACCTTTCATTTTTAAGACAAGTCAGGAAAAGCCTAGATGCCTTTAGTCATGTTGCCCATGGATTTTGGCTTGGACTTATAGGACACTATATCATCTCACTTTATTGACTTCCACATCATCTTTCTTAGAATCAATTAAGCTTCTGTACCTATTCAGCCTGCACCAGTTTATTAACTATATCTTTCCAGTGCTATGAATATATGAGTCTGTAAAAGTCTGTTTAGTACAGAAAAAGCTCACTGCAATATTTGAAACAATAATCTTTGATTCCATATGTTTAGAAGATGAAATTGTGCTTTAACAATTCATAGATTTTTAAGGCCAGAAGGTATTTAGATGATTCTTTTTTTTTAGTCTTTGAATGCTTTTGTATTCTTGTAAAGAATTCTCAGTATTAGCAAAAGCAAAGTCAGCAGCAGTTCATTTTTCTACAGTTAGAAGGAAGAGATGGCAGCAAATGTTTACACTAGACAGCAACTGCTAACTACCTTTCCACAGTGACTTCTTCCCTACGAGGTGAGGGACTGACTATTTGCATTCTCAAGAATTTCAGACTGTTCTCACTCCTTTAACCTAGCAGACCTATTCTGCTACTTCAAGTAGTCATACTAAATTGGCAAAATAAAGGGAAAGTGGAGTGTGCACAGTTTCAAAACACGTCAAGAAATAATTTCAAGCTTATTTCTTACGTAGAAATCTAAAATCTCAAACAGTTCCTCCCGGGCCTAAACCTTATAATTTGTGTTTTGCTAAACGATCGTTCCAGAAGATTCTCTGTTACAATGTCTAGACTGGGAGAAAAGCCATAACTGCTGTTATTTTTTGTTCTTACTCATGTAAATGTTCTTCATTCAGCCAGCTAAGGGGATTACTCACATGATTAACAGATTTGAATATGAAATATATTACAAAGTAGACAGTCATATTGATATAAATAAAAGAGAAGAGATCCTGTGTAACAGACTGCAGAATGAGAGATGCAGACAGTCTGCAACCAAACGGGTTAGACTACTGTCAAAGAAATTACACCAAAAATGAGCAATTTAATCCTCACAGTCCATATCAACCATTTAAGAAACTGATTTTTTGGTAACACCATCTAACTCCACTTTATACATTTCTTCCACACCTAGAGCATTCAAATATAGGTTCAGCTCTTTTCTGTGACCAATAGCCCTCAGATTTTGTTGTTGAAAACTGGGGCACATAGCATGCTGTGAGGTGACAAGCACTGCGGATGGCCTAAGATTTGGATACTAGCATTCAAATGATGTTGCAAACATAACTCCATAGACAAAACACTTAACACATCACTCCTTTATCCTGTGGTTGTCTGGCAGAACATGCTTAGCAGACAAGTCTGTTTTGTTTAACCTTCTGCCATCTTTCTCATCAGATAAAGCAACACATCCAAAGGCCTTTCTCAACAAAACTTCAATCACTAGTAGCTAGTATTTATGTTAGGAAAAGGGGGGAGAAAGGGGAATAAGAGATGAGAATCAGAGTGTGATCGTTCTCCTGTAGGAGGAAGTCAGGGAAGCTAAGTACACTAGAAAGTGTTTACTTAAAAGGTTGATTGTTTCAGAATCTAATTTTAAAACTCCACACTACAGCATTTCCTTAAGTCAGTATTTAATGTCCTCTAAGCAGGTAGGATGGAAGGTAAGACAGATTACCTCAGAGGTGGGATGTTAATAAGCAAACACTGTGTGTCTGTTTTGATAGCTGATTCAAGGTCATTTAGCCTAAACATTGACACATGCTGTAAACAAGCTGCAAGCTCGAAAGAGGCTTCACCTGCCTACCTATGCTAGTTTTTTGTGTTTGGTGGGGGGGTGTTTTGTTTTGTTTTTTGTTTTTTGTTTTTTTAAGAAAAGACTGACCCTCTTAATTCTGCACTGGTCATGGGGTTTGGGATGCGTATTATCACTGCACTCCAGGGATAACGTGCACTATTATTACACACTTCATGGACAAAGTTCAGCAGCAGCAGAAATCTTCCAAGTAGAAGAGAACAGCCCAAGCCAAATGAATAAATCAGAGTCCAGCACAATAAAAACCAATCTCGTACAAGCTGGTTAAATGCATCTAGAGCATGACTGGTAGGGATGGAAGTCTACAAGGGTTCAGTTATCCTGAACATTAGAGAGGGCTATTTCAGCATACTCAGAAATGAACATAAAAGTATGTTTTCACAAGGAAGTGACTGATCAATATTTTTGGTGAAATCTTGATTTCTTTTTTGATACTTTTGCAGGCACAGCAGCCAAAGTTGATTCAACACAGTATTAATGAGTTAAGTACCAAGTGAACCAAAAAAAAGGTATAAGGCACTGCCAAAAGCTTCTTGTGAGTAGGTGACAAATGTTTTTGTTTCCTCCCATGACATATGACATATGGTACAATCACTGACAATTAGCCTGAAGTTAAAGCAGCCTTGCATTATTGACATGCCAGAATAACTTTAGAGGAACATTGTGCTAATACAACAAAGATGAACTTTTTGCCCCCAGAGCAAGTTACTTACACTTGAATGGATGGACAACAGGTGCTAGTGCACCAAGTGGCAATGTTGTGAAAATTCAACAACCTTCATCAGTAGTCTACGCTACACTGAAAGTGCTAAAACATCGTGCATCCATGAGAACAATCATCAAATAGGGTTGGGTTTTTTTCCCCCTCTTAGAAGGAAAGCAAATGCAAAACCTTACCACCGTATTCATGGCATATACGAGAAGAAAGAATAAATGAATTTAAAAAAAAAAAATTAATTAAGGCTACACTAGAGGCAGAGATTCTTAAAGCAAACATGGTTTTGTCCTTTAAAATTCTTCTCGGAAAATTAAACTTATTGATGTAGTCTGATGAAAAGCATAAAGGTAACCTTGCTAAGACACAATAATTTCTAAATGTTTTATTCCCATTCAGACACAGAGATCTCTGTTCATTCGCACTGTGTTACACATAGCTGATGGAACCATTGTTAATCACAGCTTTGGGACATGGTCTGCAGCCTATATTCACTGCAATACAGAAGTAGAATCCAAAATTAAAGACAGCCTTCAAACCTTGACGTAAGTCCACAGTCCTTCAAAATAAACATAGATTTGCTGTAACAGGCAGCACTAAACTAGAACGCTAATCACTTTTTACTTCATTAGTGGATGCACCATACTCCTAAGTCACATGGAAGCAGTGATGCCCAGCCTCGTACAGGTGGGATCAAAGGCGCAGTCCACCAGAGGTAATGGAGTCTTTCCACATTATTAGAGCCACAGTTTCTTTTCAAGCCTAGTCTTTTTCCTTTTTTCTTTTCTCCTAAGTTTTCCCCACTTTTATGCTGACACAGCACAGATAGTAGCCAGTCTCAGTGATCAGCTTAGAAAAGCTAATTCAATTCCTAACTGAAAGCACAGTTTCCATCCGTGGGACCCAACTGCACAACAAGAAAAACCTCTTCTGCAGTTTCCCCCACAGTAGATGTTATTAACCCAGAAACATTGCCAACTTTTTCCTTCAGCAAGGTATATATTCTCTCCTACTGATGTTTTTACGTAACAAGGGCTTTACAAGCTTCAGAATAAAGTGTCTTAGACTTCAGCTTCTTCTCTGCATGAAAAGGCTAAATAGCCTTCTGTAATAAAGCCACAGGACTGTGGTCAGTAGAATGAAATTATACTTGTCTATATGGCCAAAGATTTAGCTAATTACATAATTACTTGTCAAGAACTTATTTTTTATATTTTTATTTCAAGCAGGAGTTAGCATTCAAATCTTTTTACAACTGTCTGTTCCCAAGCTTAAAAACACCTCAGTTAATAAAACAGACATAAATATAAAAGCAAGAGAATAGTTTTCTTTTTACACTTGTATCAATGACTAGTAATTCAGCTCTGGAAGTGCTGTTTGCTAATTAACTGCTACTGCACAGTCAGCAGCAGGTTTGCAGTAAGGTGTACCACATGCACGTGGTAAGAGCAGTTGGGGGGCGGGGGGGGGTTGGTTGGTTTTTTTTCCCCTTGGCAGTAGGGATCTGGAGAGAGGAAAAGTGAAGGTCAGAGAGACACAGGACCTACCTTCCAGGCTTCCTCCTTCACACAGCCTGGCAATCTGCCCCCAAGAGCGGCTTGCCATCATAGCCCTGTGGCTCAGGCACAGTAAATCACCTGCCCCGCAATGCAGAGAAGGGAACCAAGAGAAACAATGGCATGTTTGGCCTAATGGTTGATTCCAATGGTGCTTTTCAGAAGCAACATCTATTTGCAGAGTGAGTTGTTAGCAGACCTGTTACACCTTTGTGGCACTTCCAAATAGGGGTTATACAACCGAACTGGAGAAGCTGCTCCACTGTCCAGTTAAAACCCTGCAGGTTAATGAAACTGAGATGATAATGGATGGCCTCTTTTATAAATAAATTATATTAATAGTGTAATACTGTAATTTACAGATGAAGAATAAAATAATAATTTTACAAGACCCCACTAATTTTAAACAAAACCCTATATATTTGGTTGGTTATTGAACACAGTTGTGTGCTATGCTGTTTCATTCTTTACTTGTAGATTGCTCTAGTTAATATAATTTATTTACCATCTTTCAAAAGTATACTTGGGAGTTTTCAAACAGAAGAGATGCAGTTCTATTATGACCTTTCTCTACCAGTTGAATGCTTGTGGAAAAGCAATTCCATATAGGTCTCCACAAATTTGTTGCTTAATCCATCATAAAATTATGCATATACTATCAATAATCCTATCAAAAGCAGATGTTCAGTATTTTCATTCTGATTTACTCTTTGTATTATATATGGCCAGACTTCCTACCAGCCTGTGGACACGGTATCTTTTATAAAAGCAACAGTTATGACAAGTCTGTTTAAAAAAAATATTTACTACTGTAGCCTCCTAGCTATTTTTCAGAGAATTTAAGTTCTTTTCTTCATCAACCACTAGACAAAAAAGAAAAACTTTTTTCATTTACCTGAGGGGATTTCAAGACCAGTAGGCAAAATTTCCCATCAGTTCTGCAGTTAATTATAATCGGCTACAACTATGTTCTTAGACTGAAGGTTGGTGATCTTGCAATGGAAAAAATATTTTCAGCTGTGGACAATTAACAAACTCAGTAGACCAGGAAAAAAATGCAGACCTAATCTGTTAAAAAACAACACAAAACAAAAACCCACCAAACCCAGAAACCAATTCAACTGCATCCATTGCTTTGACAGCTATATAATTACATGGACCATAAATTACATTCAGTAATCACCTTGTTTATAATTTCAGTCCCTGTAAATTAGTGGTGTAATGGAATGAGATTTCGTAATTGCTAGACACATAGTGAGTACTCACTAGAGAATACAGCATAGAAAATCTCCCATCAAATTTGCTGTTGACCACCCATTAGGCTTATGATCAATAGATCATACAGCGATATAGAAGAGTGAGTCAATGGAGGTCCAGGATGCCAGTGTATATCAATCTCCATGAAAAATAAGGACAACAAGAACTGCCAAAACTACGAAGCCATGTGCAGAATAGAATAGCTGTTACTGCTGTCATTACTACAGTTCCGGTGCACTTTGCTTTTTCTGCTTATTATTAGGAAATAATTTGTAAAGCTTGGACAAGCTATGTGGATGAAGACTTGGTAAAGAAGGTTTCTATTGCCTCCATCTATCAGAGAGTGCAGGGAAGACACCTTGCAGACTGAAGTTATGAATTTTCACAACTGCAATTTCCCAATCCCCAGTTTATGTCTGAGATACAGACACTTTAGTGTTTTGTTAAGCTCCCATAATGTTGGCAGACTACACTTGCGTAGTATCAGACTGCTCCTGAGGAGTTTTACAGAGCTCTCCCATCTCTAATAAACCATCTTCAATCATAATGGTTGATAATTACAGTTTCTTTACATCAATAATACTTAGCTACACTTCCCACGTTCCACAAAGGAAAACAAAAAACAAAGCAAAAGCAGCATAAACAGTTTATATTTTTCTAGCCCACTAGGCAGAGAAATTTCAAAAAAATATTCCAGGTCTATCTGCTCTGTAACAGGGCTGTGCTGCTAGGAAATCCAAATGAACCGCACCTGTTCCTAACTTGGAGCTAGTAGCTAGAGGTCCTAATTACCTATCCAAATTTGAGCTGGTTGTGCAGCACCCTCTCTATATTAATCACTGTCCAACTAAAACTAATCCTGGCAGCAGAGATGATAAAGCAGCAAAAACCCCTGGGTTCTGAAGGTTAATGTGCACAGCTGTCATAGGCTGACAAGGAGGAAAAAAGGCTAGATGTGGGATTGTGCAAGTTTCTATATTCCACAGCCAGCAAGATGATGTGCTTTCACAGCTCTTTTCTTCTAGAGATACTGGCGTTGTTCCAAAAAACGAGACTATTCCAAATAGATGGGACTAAGTTGCCATGAAAATTTCTGTTTGTGGCAGGGGCCGGTTGTGTTAAATATCCTGATGCACTGTTTTCTTTCGGATGTCTCAGCTTCCATTTCTCCACATTGAGTTTACAGGTCTAAATTCAGATCAATAGCAACAATGAATGGGAAATGTGAGCTACAGGATGCTATTCCTGGAAGGAAAACAAGGACTCTGTACTAACGGGCACTATCTAAATACACAGACCAACCAATTAAACAGTCTACATACATAACCATCTCAGAAAGTCTTCGCTTCATAAGCCATGGTATTGTTTCCCAGACTACAGCTACTTAAAAAACATAAACAAAAAATACCCCTTAAAGCTCTATTTAATATGTAGGTAGAAAACAGATAATCATTTGGGAAACATGTTCTCCAAACCCATATTCAAATGAGTTTCATACCTCTCACGCTTGTTATCTCCATTTGCATCTCAGAGCTTTACTCTGGTTCTCCCGCATGCCCAGAAGAAAGGTAAGAGGGCACATTATGAACATCAGTAGGGAGGGCGGAAATCAGGCATTCACTGGTACACCAAGGAGGTTTCAGTGTTCAGTAATGAAGCGATAATCATCAAGGTAGATTAATGATTGTCTGAGAGAGTTCATTGCCTTGGGCCATTAACCCTCATGTGGTTATTAATTTTGCAAAAGACATCCTGTGCTGCTGAGGTCATTACTGCTGTTATTAGCTAATGAAAGATAAAACATCTGAAGTTCCCTCTCTCATATATTTAGATATTCACACACCCATTTCTGTATTGTACATGTGCCTGATTAAAGTGGCCATTTAAAAAGTAAACGGGGTAAGTGTGTGGGGAGGTGAGAGTACCCATAAGCAGGGTAAATTACCATAGACTGAGCTCTGTTCTGCCAGTAAGGCTGTTTCTACTGTCCCAAGCTATGTGATTTAGTGGAGCAGGAGCAGAGAGAAATAGCAACAATATAAGCTTTTTTTTTTTTTTCCTACATTAGGTAAAGCTTTAGCCTATAGTACTGCAGAGTTAAGCTTCAAAGGCAGCTGAAGTATCTTACACAAAGCTGCTTTGTGAGGGCTACAGCCTGCAATTTCTATTGCTACACTATTGTTGGCAACAGGCCACGCAGAAGCAAAGTTGCAGGAAAGGCCAGCGTAAGTGGTGATCCTCTGAGACATCATTAACCAGTTAGTGTTTAGTGCAAGTCCTCCCACCTCCATGCCTACCATATTAGGATGCTGTTCCGAATCAGCTTAAGTCAATGCAAGTTTGGTCCCACCTTTCCTCTGTATCCCCAACCACATATTCCTGCTAGCAAGGTGCGTATGATGGGATGGGCAGGGGTTGATTTAGCTAAACACTAATCTCTCCCCTTTGTGGGGTTATTTTTTTGTCTCAGTCAGCTCCCTGAACCAGCTCACCACACGCTCACCAGTGCCAGAAGGCAGCAGGGGCAGAGCTGACCATGCCGAGAGTGTGACTGAGAGCAGGAACAGAGCAGCTGTAATTTAGATGCGCTTAAGCTGCCAGAGAACTTCACCCTCAGTTTGCTATCAGTGAGACATCAGCTGAATTCAAAGGAAAACTTGCAGACAGTTGGTGAAAATTCGGTCAAACATTTCTGCTGGGGGAGGACAGAACCTAAAGCTGCTGATGACACAGTTTGACTCATCATTTTGGCTCGGAACTTCTTTTTTCAAAGTTATTTTCAGTGCAATTAAGTGCAAAGACCCATATTGAGGGATGGCATACAAACCCTGCAACAAGGGAGCAGTTCTTGCCTCTGAAAGCTCACAGTCCAAGCTAATAATACATAAAAAAGGGCAGGGACAAACAGGAAGAATGGCAACAGTGCAAATTTGTTTTCCACTATGGGCCGCGCGCAAGGAGCTATTATCAGAGAGCTAATCCTAAAGAAAAACAAGGCACAGCGCCATCCTGCATGAAACCATCTTGTGACTTCACTGTTCTTAATTTTCCATTTGCTTTCATTTCCGCTTCAGCCTTCAGTGTATAGGTCACCTTTACGCTTCCTCAGCACAAGCAAATAGTCTGCTGTGACTGGCACATTTCTGCATAGAAATGGTTCTGAAAAAACTGTGTAAAACCCCAAGAGGCTCCTATTGAAACTTAATTACTGGAATGGAGATGATTGTTTGGGTGCCTACAAAAAAAAAAGAAGACTGAAAGGTTCAAAAGACGACAGTAAAATTCAATATTTAAGTTTCAAGTCTGTTTTTTACTGAACGGTCATAAAATGGATAATAAAGTTGTCTAGACCACTTGCATATATTTATCTTAAAATGAAAGATGAAAAGAAAATTTAGAGGCTTCCTTTTTTTCCAAATACCGATCTTACTGCTTGATAGTATGTTAGCAAACTAAAGCTCATTAAACTTTCTAAAGCAATAATTCAGAAAACCTGTAGCACAAATATGTAAGCTCTTCTGCATTTCATTTTTTGTAGAATTTAAAAGATCCAGCAATTTTTTTCAATGTGACCTTAGATATGTTTCACATATAGATCATAATGACAAATATTTTATATACGAGCTCTTTTGAAAGCTCGTAACATAACAAAGATCATGAGCTTCACAGACTGTACTATAACTATGAACTTAACAATATTAATATTTAATATGAATGTAACGCTACTCTCCACAGGCCTGGGGAGATGATAAACTGCTCAGGCTGGCAGTCAGCACAAAACTGTCGAGGAACAAAGGCCTACAGAAACTGAAGGTCTCGGAACAAAACCAACAACGCTTATAGTTCATCTGGGTATGAATGAGAGAGATGAACCAAAGCATGGGGGGAATTATTGTGGGGTAGCCACGATGCCTTGCTTCACTGAGCCATCAAGGGCATTTACATTTGTATTCATCCCCAACTCCAGTGAAATACAAGTGTGGCTGGTTTAGGAAAAAAGGTATTCAGTCCTCTGGAAAGTAAAATGACTCTGTGAACCTGCGAGCTCAGTGTTCACGAAGAGGCTGTGGCAGAGAATTCTAGATGAGAGATACAAGAACAGGCTGCAAGAAATATTGTCAAGTATAAACCAGGATTGTGTTTTATGTTGAGTTTACTTGTGATCTTTTGTTTCCAACCTTGCCCACAAAACCTTGACCTCCGGTCTTGTTAAATCTTTGCTTTGTTTACTATTAAACCTGCCTAGCGTTCAGGGACAAGGTGAATCAAGATAAAAATTGAAAAGTTTAGGAAACTCTCTTCTCAGAGACAGTAAATCAGGATAATGCAGAAGTTGTAGCCAAGCCTGAGAGACTCAAACCTTGAGCATGTTTGGGGAACCCAAGGTTGGGGTCACCTTTCCATCTATGTTACATCAAAATGAATGCTTGTATTGTCAGGTTTTCCTACTGGCAGGCAAACCTCAGCATCCTTCTTATACAAGCAAACAGCAGAGTTTCACCTCAAAACTCCAGATGAAGCAAAAACATCACAAAGAGAAAAGAAAAGCTTCCTGTAGGGTCTAAAAGAGAAACCAGAGGAAAGCTGTAAGAGAAAGGCTCAGCCCATATTTCGATTTCTGTTCTGAGAGACAGTTTCTCTGAAGACAGCTATTAGTTGGTAAGCAAGCGGTTAAAAGATGGTAAAATGATTTCTGTTAACCACTGTTTAATTGTTAGGTAAAAGAACCAGAATTGCCATGCTTGGAAACATGGTAAGCAAGCACCTCAGGTACAGCATAGGTTCAAAGGCAAACATGTTACCTACAGCACACCTTTAGAAGTTAAGTGGTTGATACTACTAGTAACAAATCAAGTTACGTTGTCACGGCATACATTTTAGGTGACAGACTGTAGAAAAACAAGATATGTATAATATAATCATCTTTTTAATGATAGCAGAAATGAGAAAGAAGATGATCACCCACTAACAGACAGTTAACTAAGAGACTGATCTATCTGCAAGCCAGTATTGAACCAAATTTCTTTAAGTCAATGAGAAAGTCCATCATATTGAAGGAGCATTAGCAAAGATATTTCAGTTGTCGGTTCTGATGAGGAATAACCAGGTCTCCAAACTGCAGTATTCCTGAAGTTCTCACCACTTTGGGTATGATTTACACAGTTTATTTTTATTCTTAACAGAACAGTAAGTCAATCTCCATATTGGATTCTTCCACCTAATCAGCAATTTTTTCTTTTTAATTTCATTTTAATTGGTTCAACAAGACCAATTAAATATGTCAACAAATTTGTTTATGAAAAAAGTCAGACCAGGGATAAAGCTGATCAGGAATCATTTGCCTTCCATAGCAAAAATATTCCAAATAAACCCCTACATTTTACTGGGGAAAGTTCATACATGAAAAACAATAAAGATAGAGCTGAAAACTGAAATTATTTTATTTTTAACATTCCCTATGCCCCATAAATTTTCGTCCTCTCTCTGGCCACACTTGCTGGAGAAAGGTAATTTGAAATAGAAAGCTATTTTACAAGGTCAACATTTAAAAACAGCTCAGCTCAAGGAGACTTTTGTAAATATGTTTCAGCAGTGACAGGAACGCAAAACTTACTGTCAAACTATTCTATGAACATTCCCACTAAACATGTGCATGTGTTATCACATGTATTTACTGAATCCTCAGCAGCTGCCTAAAGATAGGAATGGGTTTTTGTAACCAAACAACTGCTTCCATTTGAGGCAGCAACAATAAATCTTGATAAAAATTTAGTCTTGGAAAGGAGTTACAAATAGATGATAATGGAGAAACTAGCTTTTTATCTAAAGCTGGTTATAAAAGAAACCTTGCTCTGACCATCATTGCCAATTTCTCAATATCAGGAAGTTAAGCAGAAAGGCCACTGCACAACTATTCAACATCAATATCTTTAATCACAACCTCAAAACTCTATTTCAAAAGCAGGTACCAGTAGCATGCCTCTACCTGTGTGCTCTGTCCAGCAATTTTCAGAGTGTTTAATTAAAGTTTCTATCATTTTGAAAAACAGGACTATTTCAGGCATCTGTCATTAATCTGTATCTATTCATTTCTTTTTCAGTGTAGATTGCAGCTTTTAGAAGAAACTAGGGAAGAGCCAATTCTGCTCTACCATTATAGTGCTATTAACTTTGACAATGAATACATACAAAAGTTAGGGCAATGATTTAAAAGAAACATAAGGAAACATTCAAGAAAACATGAACTTTTTGAAGGGCTGTCATGCTTTAACCCCAGCTGGCAGCTAAGCCCCACACAGCTGCTTGCTCACTCCCCCTCAGTGGGATGGGGGAGAGAATCAGAGGAACAAAAGTGAGAAAACTCGTGGGTTGAGATAAAGACAGTTTAAGAGGTAAAGCAAAAGCTGCGCACACAGGCACAAGCAAAACCAGGAATTCATTCACCACTTCCCAGGGGCAGGCAGGTGTTCACCCATCTCCAGGACAGCAGGGCTCCATCATGCGTAATGGTGACTTGGGAAGACAAATGCCATCACTCTGAACATCCCTTCCTTCCTTCTTCTTCCCCCAGCATTATATGCTGAGCATGATGTTGTATGGTCTGGAATATCCCTCAGGTCGGTTGGGGTCAGCTGTCCCGGCTGTGTCCCCTCCCAACTCCTTGTGCCCCCCCAGCCTGCTCGCTGGTGGGGTGGGGTGAGAGGCAGAAAAGCCCTTGGCTCTGGGTAAGCACTGCTCAGCAATAACTAAAACATCCCTGAATTACCAACACTGTTTCCAGCACAAATCCAAAACATAGCCCCATACTAGCTACTATGAAGGAAATTAACTCCATCCCAGCCAAAACCACCATAAGGGTCTGATTCCAAAAGTCCTTCTGTTATGATCTCCTAGAGTACCATCTTAGTTTTCTCAGAAAATAAAGTGGCTTTAAGAGAAAGGTATTTGAAGGAAGTGGAAAGGCTGTTTTCTAAGATAAGAATACTTTAGAGTCAATCACTATAAACCATCAGCAGCTAGATCATGTCTCCTTTATTCATGCAGTTGTGCTGAAGTACAAGGGCGAGGACAAAATTAGCAGAATCTAGTTAGTAGAACCCAAAACACATGAAAATGAAAGTCTTGAAGAGATTATATCCAAGCTCCAAAATGCACCTGCTTGTATAACTGTATATAATCATACACATTCATACTGCCCCATCTCTCCCTTCAACCCTTAATTCTGCACACCCCTCTCTCGCACAACTGTGTGTAAGACTCTTGCTTCTGATCACTACGGCTCTAGAGAACACTAAGTGATTAGAAATGACAGCAAGCAGTGAGCATGAACTTCATATTATCCTCCACATTGTCAGCAGATAGAGAACTATCCCTCCTCTGCAGACATGCTCATCCCCAGATTACAAACCAGGCACTGGTCTCATTAACCACACTGTGTCCAAAGAGGCTTTTTGCCAAGAACATGTTCACAATCCAAGCTCTTTTGGCCAAGGTGAATCACACAAGCAGCCAAGACAGAAAACTACCATCCCTGTTTGGACCTGGAACGGTTGCAGCCTGCAAGTCTGGGGTCAAAGTTAAGCTTATGGTAGATGGTGCCACCTTTCCAGCCAAGGCAGTGTGGAAATGGGGGCAGGCCGGGGTTTGCTTGCTCCTCAGTTACCTTCCTGTGTCATTAATTCAGTCTGGCTGAAAAGGGCAGCCCAGCAGAGTTAGAGGCGTGTATGTCACTAACAGATCCCAAATAGAACTGTAGAGGAAGAAACTGAAACTGGATTTTACCATCTGTCCTTCTTCCTATCTGTGTTTTGTGGGTTTACGGCCAGTGCTGCCTCTGGGACAGCAAAGAGAAGGAATTGCATTCTCCTCCCCACTTGCTTTGAGCCTGATGTAGGTTGTTATTCACACCGCCAGCTCAGCTGTTCACGTTGGCACACAGAGAGGAAAAACAGTCAAACTATGGCACTTTGCTTGCAAGAGGAGATACAAGTGCACAGCACATGTTTATGCCAATATATCCAGACCCGGGTCTGATCAGCCAACAACGTAACAAGTAACTGAGGCTGTATTACAAACATAATGTTCTCCACATGAAAAAGACCCACAGTCCCCCTGCAAATCCTCAGCTGAGACTCCACACAGCCACAGCACAAGCTGTTCGCGGGACACTAGGATGCACACAGCATGCCACAGGATTAACGATAAAAGGAATTTGCTTGGCCGTTTTCTGCTGATTTTATAGCATAGGCACCAGTACTGACTGTTTAACACACACCTTCAGCAATAGCACATTCTATTCCTTTTATTTAGGTGTGCACTTAGAAGTTTTGCTTATCAGGAGACTTTAGCTATTAGTAGAGTGAACTGCTTTGCTGTTCTGAAAAGATCTGGTCAAAGCTTACCTAAGGCAACAATTGCAGTTAGCATTCATCTTAAGGATAAGACAATGTATTAAAAAGCACAGCAGTGCCCACCTGGGAAGCTTCCAAAGATCAGAAATGCAAGACCTTTACTGCTTTGTGGTTCTCTCTTCTGTATACTTCCACAGTCTAATATTTAAATAAATAATTACCCCCCCCACCCGCCAAAGGAACCATATCTATTTATTTTGTTGCACTGATATTGAGATACACTCTCTCTTTACACTCTCCCAAGGTTTCTTTGGGGTTTCTGATAACACATTTGCTCCAGTGAATAAACATATGCCTCTTGAGAAGTGCTGAGAGCCCTCAACTTCAGTTAAAGTCAAGCACCTTGCAGAAGGCAGCCTAGGCTGATCCAGAGCAAGACAACACACTGATAAGGAGGGAGTTTACTTTTCTGCTTTCCCTGCTGCTTTTTCTTACAACATATATTTTTATACACATATAATCCTTATAATCTGTTGAAGCATGAGAACAGCATGTGCAACTTCTTGAGCGTGAAGCTACTGGTAACAGGAGAAGATTGTCCAACACCTGCCACGCTTAAGCTTTGCATTAGGTCCACTACCTGAGGCTCCACCATATGTGGTCACCAGAAATATTATTGTAATCGACAGCGTCCACAGGGGAACATTCATACCATTGCCTAGTGACTGGGTTATCCAGCAGCAGTGATTTCAAAGCAAATCATGCCACTGGAGTTTTGGAATTTACTGGTGACCTTTGCAGTGAGATACAGGTTTGGATCTCAGGTTGGGAAATCACAATTTTTTTTTTAAGCAGATCATATTTTCAAACTAAAGGTCTAGGATGAAAAAAAAACCAAAAAACAACCAACAACTCTTTGTCTTAGTACTCTAAGGGCAGCAGTAAAAGGCACTTTTTATATTTAAGTTCTTAAACTTCCCTTCTTCTCACTCAACTATAAAGTTTAGTGAAGACAGGTGAATTTAATGGCTTTTTCATCTCCCGGCTCTGTCTCCCAGTTTTGTGCCAGGTTCAAACTAAACTCTTCAAGAAATAATTTCAAAATGAGCAAAATTATCATACTCGCATTGCTTTCAAATTATTTTACAGAGAGGACGTAAAGAAAAAAACCTCAGAAACATTCACAAAAAAATAAAAATTAGCTATCAAAGGGGGGTGGAGAGAGAAACACTGGGATTAATTTTTATTACCAGAGACTAAATTCTGATAGTGAATCAAATACATTATAGCAATCTTTTTTCAAAATACAATTCTTTTTCACAGTGTTGTCACCCAAAAATGTAATTAACATAAAAGGTTGAGAATACAGCTTTAAATAAAGACAATTTCCTGTAACAGCCTTTGAAACAAAGATGTATTTCTACTTTAATCCTGGATAGAAGATCTGGTTTTAATTTCCATAGAAATGAGATTCCCTTCCTTGTGGCAGAGCTGCCTGTAAGTACATAGTAATCCAATCCTGAGAGAAAGGACTCGAGTTTAATGAAAATTTAAACAGACTATAAAGAAATTATTCCCATTATCTGCAAATAAATAGTTTGGATTGTTCTTCCTCCTTCCCTCACTTCTCTTCTCTGCTACTGTTGGCAAATGTCTCAATGTGTTGACCTGCCACAGTAGCAAATGCTGTTGAGAAACTACCTTCCCTGCACAGTTGACTTCTGACTTCAAGAATCTTTTCACATCCATCGATACTGTTGGTGTTCACAAACAAGGATGTTTTGTCCCTCCGAATTTCCATGGCTTATTGCTCCCAACAAGAGAGCTAAATCTTTCTCATGGGAACAGTTGGATTTATCATTTAATGAGTGCTATGAAGCTATTCCTCTCAGACGTGGATTATAATATACAACATCCCTGCTGCAGAGCAAAAAAGGGAATTTCTATGGAGTTAGAACATACACCCAGGAATAAAATATACACAGACTTGTATGTGCACTTTAAAGGACTACAAGACATTAACGTCTTGCTATTAACTGACATTTCAGAAATTCAGGTTTAGTAGTTTAAATCAGACTTTGGAAACAATTCTTTATTACTTCACTGTCTTCATTAACACAATGGTAATCAAAAGTTGAAATTTACTCTAGTTCCTCTTGAGGATTTGGGGTTTATTTTTTGTTTTCCTATACTTGAATCACCAAGTTTGTTTTGGGCTTCCTGCATGACTTCAACAAGGCTGGGAAAGCATCCAGCCCTGAATGAGGACCTCAGCAGTTGGTAGGCAGCACTGTTTAAGGGCTGGATTCCAAGACTAGAGAGTTTCTTTTACTTCTCAGGGCCTTCTGATGGAGTAGAAATAAATGACTACACTGAAGATCACCTCCTTTCTGGCAGTCTGACATAAAAACAGAGAAACTGGCTAAATGGAGCATGATTTCATTTGGTTTTGATGGTTTATTTGTTTTGGCTGGATTTGTTAAAAAAGCTTTTTGAAGACTAAAATGTTGTTGCTAACAGCAAAATCTTCAGCTGAAAACTTATTTCCTACCCCTCCCTGATAATCCTTCTACTGTTGATGATTAATACTTTAATATGCAAAAGGTTTGATCTTGAAAAAACACCATGAGAACAGTGCATTGAAGAATACACTTAAGTGCAGGAATAATCTATTAATATCACATTTCAAGTGCAATGAATCTCTCAGTTTCACACTGTTTGAGGCCCCAGCGGTTGCAGCTTAGCAGGATGGAATCCAAAATTGCTGACACTGCCATCCCCAGGGCATGAGAAGAAACTGTTGGTTTATTGTTTGCTTTTAAATGTACAGATCTGAAGCTGAGGCTAATTAAACAGAAGCTCAGAAGCGCCTGAGACTTAAATGTTTATAAAGGCTAAAGGGGAAAGTTTCTTTGGGAGTTGTGTTGACAAACTGCTTAATTATTGGTTTCCAAAACTATTTTATAACTTGAGATAACACTTTAAAAAGCCTTTAAGAACTGAACATCTTATTAAATCAGTAGGATTTTCAAGATTATTTAATGCCATAGTCTGCATGGAAGGAAAGTAAAGTTTTGTGCATGGGAATTTTCAAAAATTCTGACAAATAATAGTATTTACATTAAGGCACTAAATACTTGTAAAAACTTAGTTCTTTGTAGCAGTTATTTCTAAATGCCTATTTATAAGAATTTAATGAAGGAAAGAGGAATTGAACCCAAGTATTCCAAGATTTTGCAAGGATTTTTACCATAAAAACCATGCCCTCTCTCTGCTGTAGTGACATACACAGATAAACCTCAAGGCAAATCTTTAAAATCCTTTAACACCATTTTTCACTGGTATCCAGAAAGGCACTCCTTCAGCCTTCATTTTGATCACTGATGTAATTTTTTGATCAAGACACATACAGCTGAATGAATAGAAGTAGGCATTATAGGATTACTTCAGCAATGGTCATCTTTTCCAGGTGGGAAGTAGTCCCACTCATCCATTTTAATTACATTACACTGATTTCAGGGATGTCCCAAGAAAGAGGATTTTATGACATTAATGAGGTCTGACAGTAAAATAACCCTTTGGAGTTTCAACAGACCAAGCTAGCATTGGTGATAACTGAATACCAAGAATGCTTACAACTATATGCCACCTACACTATTAACCATATACTTATAATCAAAGTTACAGTATACTCAGGAATGGAGCAGAATTTGACCAAGCTGACCTGAAGACAAACTGTTATGACAAGGAACGCTGAACAAAAATTACTATTTTACTCAAACCTGTGTGTTTTATGTGTATGTGTAACATAAAAGTTAGACTGTTCATAAACTGGAAAAAAAACTTTAGTTTTGCTACAGAGTTGACCAGTTGGGTTAAACATGGACTTCAGCATTTTGCATGAGACTAATTTCTGTACAAGATGACATAATTTTAATTCTTAATAATTTCTAATGTTGGCCAAGAGTGACAATGAGTTCAAAGTAGTAAATTCTATCCTTAATGCACTGTAGGAGGAAATGTTACAGCTCTTATTGCACTTGAACCTTTTGACGAGCAAGAAAACTACCAGACAATAAAACTACAGTACTTAAAAATGAGACAAATCAATATTTCATCACTCTGGAACACCCTTGTGCTTACTTAGATGACCATATTCACTGGAACAGGAGGTAACTTTATTGCTATCTAACAATAGAGTATAATCTTTAAAAGAATTGATTGAAAACTCATAACATTCAACAGCCTGCCTGTAATCAGGCACAATACTTGTACTGTCATATGCCCTAGCACTTAACAGAGTCAGCATCAGAAAAACAACTGACAAGCCCTACAAAATCTAACAGGACAATCATTTCATCTTAAATAGATATTCTTCCAAACACAGATTTAGGATCCCACATTGGACTAAGCAGCCCTGTAGTACCAGCCATCTTTCCATCTCAGTCCATCAAAGTATTGCAAGAGGATCACCCACTATGTACTAGATGATTAAGCTGTTTGGGGTCCTGTTAAGAAAATACTGGATAGCGCAGTGAGTTCTCATTTCAAGGAATTAGTTCTCAGAAAATTGAACTTCTGCATGGAGTTTCAAAACAGAAGAAAATGAAATGTGACCAACTGCAGAGAACTATTAGCAGACTAAGAAAAAGAAGAAAAAATAATTTCCCATCTAAAAAACCATTGACAACACCTGCACATTCTGGTGGTCTTGCCCATTTCACAAGAACTGCATCATCTTGAATTTGCTTCTCAGAAATGTGAGACTCCTGCTCACTTCAAGCACTCTGCCAAGCTTCCTCCTCCTTGGGAAGGAGTTGTTTGTCAACCTGAAGATTCTATTTGTTCTTTTTTCCTTTTACCTTCCTCTGCAGCATTTACCAATATTCTCATTCTATCATCTCTGCAGACAGTACACTCACAATGTCTGTTCTCTTTGTAGCATTGGTACTGACTTCCAGAAACACTGCGATCCAGATGTAATTTATCATAAATCATCTGAGACCAAAAGCAAACAAAAATTATAGGATTTCTCATTTTATCTGATTTCCAATATTTAGCATAGTTTTCTTCTCTGTCTTTATAATACCATTCCACCAAAGAACTTCTCTTCTGATAGGTACTTTGGTCTTTACCTTATGTGTTACTTCCACCATACCACTTGGAGGTTATAATCGAGATCAGGGTCATAACTATATTTGCACTGTCCAATCAAAAAGGAAAAAAAGTCCCTGCACTACAAAAATTATAAATGTGGATGATTTAACTCAGGAAAATATAGCGCTCTCTTCTCAGAAATGGAATACTAAATGAAATTTGCAACAGAGCACTATAAAATAGGAGCAGAAGCCACAGCCCCTGGGAATGCCTTAAAGACAACCTCTTTCTCACTCTACTAACTAGGGTTTTTGGACTTAAACTTTCTCCCCTATCCTTTTCAGAGGAAAAAAAAAAGAAACATCATCAGATATCTTCAGTGTTTCTCTTCCAACTTCAAAAAATATTTTATAAAGTTATATTAAAAAAAACCCACAACATTGCTGCATACCATGCCATACTGGTATTCCTCTTGGCCAGTATAAAAGTGAAGCAAAAGCGTTCCCCTCAGAGCAGAGGCTAATACTTGCTTTTTGTGTTGATTTGGCAGAAGCCGAAAGTCAGGAGCAAATGTATTACCAGGCTAACCTTCTTCTTCCACTTGCCAGTCACACCCTATATCAAACAGCTTATTGAGTAACAATCCAAACATAATGAGGTAGTGATTAACAAAACAGTGCTCCTGTAGCAAAGCACAGAGTAAAACTATTGCATCTCAATTACTGATCACGGGCAAACAGCAACCTAGTCATTAAGTAGGGCCCCCACTCTGCATGACTGATATTAATGCAATATTAGACTAGCAGGTGCTGCTTTGCTCTGTTAAATCTTCAGCAAATTCAATTTAGTACAGAAAATAAACAGACAGCACATTTGCTCCCCTCAACAAACATTTGCATATTTTCCTTACTAAATCTGGAGTTTACAGACTTATCTGGGAAAAGACACATAGACGGACAAGAGAGTGTTGTTTTTCAGGTCGTCTGGACATAAATTTAGTGGAACAAACCCCCTGTGTATAATGACATGCACAGTGATGTACCGTGGGTTCTTTTGTCACTTTTGCATCAAGTTTTACATGAGGATGAAAGTTGTGTCTGGTACATTAACCACAGACATTTCCCCTTAACCATAAGCATGGTTTTTTTAGTTCAATTATTTGTTCCTTGAACTAAAATTCTGGGGCAGATCTCCATCTGGCATTATTTGGCATAATTCCCTACTTATCCCTTTACATGTGAGAAGCTGGGTGTCTGAATTGGCTTTGAGGGATAAAAGGGAATTCTTATGCAGGCTACATGAGCTCCCCACTGCTTTTACACAATTCTCTTATGTGAATTCTCCCACTAATTTTATTTGGATAATATATATTTCATTTCCTGTTTCAAGGTCTACATCTGCAAACATTAATACTTCCCAGTAGCTTACTCACTCCATTAATCAAGTGCTAAAATTGCACTGGTTAATTTATGCCAATATTTATACAGTAATTATCTACAGTTCTTGCATCATAAAATCTTACCAATCCTAAGAAGCATTTTTTTGAAAACAGATGGAAGAGCTCAGGGTTTACCAGTGTGGCTCAGCCTTCTCCTGAAGAAAGCACAGCACAGAGAGGGTCCATCAGACAGCATCCCCATTTTTTTGAAGCAGTATCAGTGCAACCAGTGCTTGCATGTCACCAGTCGAAAGCAGAATAGGTGTTTCCCCACACACCCCCGTCATTAACGTTCCTTTAGAAAACCACACTGTAATTTCAGTCTCCCCCAGTTTTGGGGAATTAGAGTCTCATTTGAATTCCACAATTACGACACGGGCTAATGGCAACTTGTTTCTGCTGATTTCCACCCCACCTGCCTTGGATGTAAGACAGAGTAGCAACAATTGGAGAAAAACAGACAAGAAACTGCATGGAAAAAAAATCACCAAATATCAACTTGCTCATCTACGTACATTGTTGTTTACACAGACTTATTTACACACTTGCAATAAATCCCATGAGAAATGGGTACTTTAATGAAGAATATACCAAAGTATTATCAAATTTATGTGTGGAAAATCATTATTCAATTAGAAACATTTTACTGTACTTTAAAGGTTACCAAAGAAAAAGGTGCAACAGCTTAGATGTAGACCTTTCTTTTCATTGTACCAATGGTAGCACTGTGTGAACCCTTTGCTTAAAAATAACAATGCTAATATCCATGTGTCATTTAGAACAAATCCTGATGGCAATGCTCTGAGTGTGTTTAAATCACTGCTTTTTCAAGCTGCCTGATGATAGTAATATAATAAAAATCAACCTTACAATCTGAAGTAGTGTAAATCAGAACATTGTCAGCTTCGCTGCTTTTTCTTACCTTGCTATACCTAGGTTTGGAGAATAGTTCTCCAGAGATTTTAACTACAATTAATAGTTCTCTTCTTCCCTGACCCACTTTTTCTGTTGGAAATCAGCCTTGCTGGAGCTTACCTCAGAGATTCAAGCCTAAAAGATCTCCAAATCTCTACTGAAACCATATATACTTCTTGGCAGCGAGACTTCTCACTCCAAAAACCGAGAGCTTTAGTTTCTCACATGTAATGATTTAATCATGTCCATTGTACTAGAAAATAAGTAAGCTGCTTCAAGGTTTTCCAGACAGGATACAGATCTATACATTATGTATTTTCCTCATTTATTTCGTTCATGCTAGATTGTGAGCCTAATTGATCATAAACTGAGAATGATGGTTCCACTAAAATCAATGCATCTTCTTGCAAAAGGCATTCACTGACATGGATAACGTGTTCAATGTCTGGATCTGAGTTAGGTATAAATGTTTCCACCCACAGCCCCAGGGTCATTCTGCTAACCAACTCCTGATGCTAATAAGGACCAAGTGGCAAACTGTTAGGTTTTTGAGATCACAACTTGTTCCAGTTTTGGTTTTCGGGTGGGGGGGGGGTTGGTTGGTTGGTTTTGGTTTGGTTGTTTGTTTTTGTTTTGTTTTGTTTTGAAATGCCAAGGGGTTTCTACCACTATATTTATGCATGTGATAGACTTAAAAGCCTAGCAAACCATGAAAGATGGAGAATGCCAAAGAAGGTGTGCGCAATTGCTTTTTTTTTTTTGGCGACATGGCTCAGTCTGGAAGAGGTTCCTGTTCTTGCCTTATGAAGGCTAGAGGCCAAAGTACAGTTTTCAAAAATCAATGAACGTATTTAGGGCCCAAACCCTAACCAAGTATTAATGTAGTTCAGTTTTCCTAGCAAATGAATTAATTTGGGGAATAGAAATGCAAGTCCTGGGGCATTTAGCTACATATGGAGACAGAAAGTCAGTAAGAGGAATGCAAAAAATAAAAACTTGGTTTTAACACTATTTCCTGAAATGGAATACACTGTTGCTTTTTCTGTGACCTGAAGGTAAATTAAAATAATTCGGCTTTCTGAACCTATGACATATTTGAGATGGTTATACCCTTTTTTCTGTTGTTATATTACATTTCCAAAATATGCAATACCTTGAAGTTTGTCTACATCTAGATTTTACACAGAGCATTTTACTAAAAGGTCTAAATTGAGCAAACCCTTAATTTATTCTTACAGATTTCCTTAATAACTGGAGTTTTAATTTTGGAATTAAAGCTTAAAACTGGCCTGGAGGTATGCAGAAAGGCTTTTAACATTTAAATTAATTATTTTCAGAGGAGGAAATTTAAAAAAGGACAACACTATTTCAAATTATCCTTTTATCTTATAAAAGGTCAAGAGAGTAACCAAGTTCAAAATTAGTTTAAAAAATGGTATTCCACAGGATCAGGATACTTTCAGAATTTAGACAGAAAACCGTATTCTTGTAGGTACTTCCAGAACAACTGCTGAAACCATAACACAATTTTTGATAGTTTGATCAATACTAGTTTAAGCAGCGATAAAACTTGCTTTGCACCAAAAGTCAATTTTGTACACAAAAGGGTGAGCTCAGGAGTTTTCTAAATAATTTTTGCTATAATAAAAGTGTTTTACTCTGCCACTTCAGGACAAATCGATTGTCAGACATACACCATCTGTTTCTGTGAAAATTGGGGCAGAAAATATATATAAACCTACATACTAAGATTTAAACAATAATCAAATGAAACTTGCAATAAAATAGAGTGAGCACTTTATAACAGAATTACTTTTAACACAACGTATTTTACCTAAATCAGAACAGTCTTTCTGTCTCTCTTGGATGGTTTCTATTCCTTGCAAGACTGCTAGTCTAAAGCAAGTCTAAAGTTTTCAATGTGTGATGGCATCTAATATAAAAGGGATACGTTCTGCACAAAAGGAAGATATTTGTTTCCTTATCCCCAAGAAGGTGTGCAACTTCTAGACAGAAGTCACAAGTTGCAAAAGTTTTAAACAATGCACAGAATTTCAGACACTTAAAGACATGTTTCACATCGCAAACGACCTTTCCCAGATGTACAGACATTTCTAGGAAGAAAACTCAGGATACAAGCATTTGAACCCACTGCATTTGGAAGAAACTCTTTTTCATATTCCCAAGCCAGAAGTAAGTTTCTCTGTGAAAAATTAATCTATTTAAGTCTACAGTTCAGTGCTGTTAACATGCAATGTTTCACATGAAGTGTAAGATAGGTCCCTCAGCAATTATTAAGGTACATTACAACGTTATTCTAAGTGACATGAATTATTCTTGTAGTATCAAATGCCTGAAAAATTCTCCTTCTCCTGCCTAACCTGCCAGATTTCACCAGGGGACATCATCTTTTGTTTCAAGGGGCATTTGAATCAGAACCTGAATCACAAAGAAACCTCTGTTCCGTACGACTGGAGTCTTCCTTGCCTTTGCCTAGAAATCCATTTTTACAATGAGGAAATCTCTGGAAGACCTGTAGGAAGAATTCTTTACAGAGAAGGATAGACTCCTTCAGCAATTTGTATTTCCTGTTTAGGTGTTCAGTCCCTCTTATTCTGCATTTTATTTTGCATTTTGACCCCAAACATGGACCTTGCTGGGTTAGAGGCAGAGTTACCTCAAAAGGCAGCAATTCTTAAACATGGCATAGAAGATATAATTCCGTATTCCACAATAAATCAATGGGACCATTGTTTGAGACAGGTGAGCAGAATTAGGCTTGTTGCTAATAAAAAGTTGTTCTGGATGAGACAAGTTATTACAAATATTACTAACACTGTAAAAGCTGCATGGTGTTAGCATCATTTGTGGAGCAGTAGGTGAATATGAATGACTTCATTACCTCAGTCCCCAAACAGTTCCCATGTTATCATCCATTGGGATTCTAACCAGCCCATGTTTTCTGTCTCTGTGAATTCTCCATTTTAAACCCAGTAGGATGTGCTCTATGGACAATTTGCATTCTCTGTTCTATTTCTTTACCAAAATAAGTTACATGAATACCTGCTGATCTTATGTACCTTCAATATTACATTACGAAGTGACTTCTCAGGGGGCTGCAAAATATGCTTTTAACTCTTAACCACAGACACCAGAAAATTAAGCTCTCTCATCTCTCTTTGTACATACCCACCATATTAGTCAATGTACTTACTAACTTTAGAGTGGGCCAAAACAGACACAAGTTTTAAAAGTGAGAAGGAAATCTTCCAAAGCCTAGTTGTCTGCTATCTCATGATGCAAACATCATATATGTATAACACACTTCTCCTACTTCATGCTGTTATCCTGCCTTTCTCTCCTCTGCCAATATATTAGGCCAAAACCAAGAGCCAATTTCTCTCTCAGCAAGAACAAGCTGTTCCTTCCAATAAGCTTTTATTTTGATTTCTAGAGAAATAAGTTCCACACCAGGGCTCCAGCATCTTCAGAATTAGAACCGTTTTCTGTGCATTCAAGACTTAAGCCAGCAGAACAACATTCTCTGTCATTTTATGGACAACATAAATGTGTTTGATCTAGAGAGAAGCCTGTAATTTCACCCATGAAATCTTGATCACAGAATAGAAAATGGGATAGCCAAAAGAAGAGTATAAATAGCAAGCAAAGACAATTTTATAGCTCTGAAATTTTTTTCTACACATCCACATGCTAGGTGAGACATCTGTACTGCTTGCAGATATATCCCCACTCCTGGATTGTAAGTAAGGTTGGCTGCATAAAGTTTCGAAGCAGTTTTATGCAGTCTTGTTTTAGCTCTCAGTAGAAAGAATAAACATGTCCCAGAGTGGCACAACCCAACAGGAAGCTTGCCAGGAATTAATGCATCAATTCTGAAAAATGAGGCGACTTCATGGAAGAAAGTATGCTGTCTTTCTCAATTTAAGGCTAAACCAAAAATATGTCTCAGGCTGGACACAGAAAATGTGTCTGACACATGAAATCCTTGGGCAGAAAAGCAACTGTTTGAAGAACTGGCTATCAGTTAGAACTGGGAGTTGGGATATTGGTATTCGATCCAAATTTGAATTTCCATCATGATTGCTTTTTGTTTCTAAAACTACTGCTTGCACCAATTCAAGCTATAATCTTGCCATAGTTTTTTCAAATACAACATGCACTATACAACGTTTAAACCACCTTTTCACCCTCTTTGCACACTTCCTCAAAACTATCAGCTGTGTCCATGAGATGAATAAGCAATAAGCACCTCTGATTACTGCTGTATCACAATTAACACCAGGTCACATCTACCTGTATGCTCTGTATTATGCTGCCAACTTGCTGCCGCCATAAACCCAACTTCACCTGCTTTATAGCTGCTTTGTGCCTGTGGAGTGGTGCAAAGCAGCTGCTACGTATCAGTGATTCCAGCTGAATAAAAGAATGTTAATGAGGTGGAATTATCCTTTTGATATGAACAGTCAAATTGCAACTCCTTTGCTGTGGGATTTAGGGCCTGATCCAAAGGCCGCTGAAAACAACAATTCATACTTGGCACCAAAGGGAGCAGATGCTTATTGTGAGCAGATTCTTAAGCGGAGTCTTTCCCCCCACATACACAGTTGGGGCTTAGATCAGGCCTTAAGCAAAGAAAATTTAAATGGTTCATTCCCCTTTCTCTCCTGATTTGTAGCCATCCATAAGCTTTGAATCATTTCTAGTGACATTCCTCTCTCTGGAGGAGAAGTCGGGTGCCCACAGTGCCAGTCCCAGTGCTCTGCCTCTGAGCATAATCACACCCTGAGAGTCAATGAGGTGGTTACTGCCACAGAGAGGGCGGGGAAAAGATAACTTGTTAAATTACTAAGATAAGAATGTCACTATCACTTTGTGTCTAACCCTTTTGAAAAAACTATATAGTTTGATTTGTAGGAAATAGAATTTCTAACTCTAGCTTTGGATTTAGTCTCCTATTTTTATGCATTTACATGAGATGTAAATCTAGCATATTTAAAATGACTGGTGCTACACAGATAATGAAAGCAACGCATAAAATAAGTTTGAGCTTCACTTCCTAAAGGCAAAGAATTGCTGTTATGGAAAGAAAAGGGAACGGAAAAAACCTCTCTTCCTTTTATCCCATAGTATTCATAAGGAAATTGAAAGGCAGGATTGTATTCACTGACCACACTTGGAGGACTCCTTGGAAATACGTTTCAGGTCACTTCAGGGTCAGTTTGCATCAGTTCATCAGAAATTTTTAGAGAGGAAGGGAGGAGAAACCAGCTCATTCACTTCTGACAGCTTCATCGAGAATCTTTAAGGTGTCAACAAAACCCAGGCTATGCCATTTGCCAGCTGGAATCTGGACCTGGACAGTTTCACACAACTGTCATAATACTCAAGACATTGGAGATCTCAGATGTTTGTGCAGCCATTCTGGGAAAACTGAAGCTGGGTTTGTGCTGCTGATCGGGAACACTGACATGACAAACAGTTCTTGCAAGGGGTAGCAGCATATAGGGATATGTAGATATCCCAGGAACCCCATGCACTCCAAATTAGTCCTTATCAGAGCTAGTGACAATCTGGGCTTCTTTGAGGGTGGTATCTGCAAGCACAAATCATGTTCAAGGCTCATAGAAAGTACCTAGAACTTCAGTTCCACTCGATAACCGTATGAAGAGCTAGGTGATAAACGTGGATAACCCTTGACGGAATTATTTGGTAAAGTACTGCTTACGTTTGGAAGAAAAAAATAGGTGATTTCACAAAACCTAGAGAATCTTCTTTATAACATTACATATTTCTTACAGGATTTTTTCCCCTGCTAGTAGAAGGCCTAATATTATAAAAGCAACACGCCCCTTTTCTCATTCAAGACAACACACAAAGCTGTAGCAGCTTCTTAGGTGGCAAAAGCTTCCTTTTAAGCTATTTAAAGCAATGTTCATTTGCAACGTGAAAAGCTGCATACTTTATTTTAAAAAGCAACCAAAACATGAATGATTATGCCAGAATATTTTTGTATCTTTTAGAAGATCACTTCCTTCAAAGTCTCAAAATCAGATAAAAACATACAAGCAATTAAGAAAATCTCTTTAGATCAGAGCAAAGGTTGAAACATTGACTTCCATTTGCTTTGCAGCTAGTTCAGCCATTTTCTTTGTGCAATTTTGAGAAAATGAAAATTCTCCACTTGCTCACACAAGCAGCAGGGATTTATATTGCTTAGCACTGGTGTGCACAACTGCAAAAGTAAAAGGTGGTTTAGAAAAACTTCCATTAGAGCAAGCACTTCTCTTTCAGACTACATTTCCATGCAGAAGTATGTTGTTTTCAAAAGAACAAACAAAACCTGTAAACTAATATTGCAAAGCATACATATATGAACAATTAAAAAACAACAGCAGCTGTCTGCTGACTGATCTTCATGGATTATTTAGTTGACCCTTAGCAATGACAGGCCCTGAAAAGTCAACAGGAACATGAATTGTCAGGTGGCTGATGAAATAAAAAAACAACAATACAGCAAACAGAAAACTTAGAGATCAACCAACTGAAGAATTTTTTGTTTCAACTATCTTTACCTCTCGAGTTCTTTAATACACATAGATCACATAGGTATAAGCATCTTGAAAATAGGAGGAAATAAAATTGGAGAACAGTAATTCCTGCAAATAATCCTGAATGAATGTTGACTGCAGATTGCTAACTCTCCACACACCACCACCACCACCCCCCGCCCAGTAACAGATATTCAGTTAGCTGCCACATAATGCAAAGAAAAAAACCCACAGAAATGTAAAGCAGCTTTTAGGATGCACTGCCTATAAACACAGACATATATATTTATGTATCTCTCAATAGGAAGTAGAGCTCTTGCCTTCAGAATTTCTCAGTCTGTTACCTCTAATGGGCTAAAGATACATTCTGAATTTAAAGAAAGTGAAGATTCTCACAAAACTTTCAAGGCACTAAGAGTCCACCTCTAAGCTGGACTAACTGTGAAAAGACAAGGGAGTATTGCTAGCATCAATATTGCTATAGTTTGGTACCACGAAACCTCTGTGGTTTGGAAAAATACCCAAAGCTTCTAAAAACCATGAATGATAAAATATGTGACCACAAACGATTTCTTGAGATAGCTGCATTTGCTAACAATGCAGTTATCAGAATTGAGCACTTCAGTGTGTCTGAGTCACCCATAAAGGGAAAAAAAAAAACAACAAAAAAACAAAAACAAAAAACCAAACACAAACCAAAAACCTCAGAAAGAACTACATAGATCCCATTAAAAAAAAAACTAAAAGAAAAGTCCGTGCCAAAGTTGCCTAAAACTAAAAAGACCACTCTACACCCACATGCTTTCTTTTCCATTGTATTATATTTGAAATATCCCTCATACACTTCAATCAGGCTTTCTATTACCTCTACAGATGATACATTTTGCTCAGTTTTTATTTTAATGTCACTTATATGCATAAGACAAACTGGTCTAAAGCTCAGTGATATTTCTATTAACAGAATAAAAGCTTTGTAAATAATATTTCTTCTAACCCTGGGCTTTCAGATAAGCTGAAAGTTCCTCACAGCAGAAACAGCAAGTGCTTAACCTACTCTGTAGAATCAGACACAAGAGGCTCTTTTCTTGCTACAGTAAGTTGGCCCCTTTGTGTGCCAGCTTTATTTTCCCAGGTATCACCTGCCTCCACAGATGTGCATCATTAAGATCAGAACAACCAAAAGCAATATTTCTACATAATTAAACATTTTTATGTAGTAAAGTAGGTATAGTACAAAAGCCATTAAATGTCTCCCGTCAGGAACTTAGCTGTCAAACTCAATACGGTGTTCTTAGGAAGCCTGGATTCAGGACTTACATGTAAAAGTGATGGGTGCTATAGAAAAATTTAAGATCCATTAGCAGGGGGTTTAAATATAATGGTTACATCTTGCATCTGTGAATGCTTTTGTGATCAGCTGAGGCAATGCATCCCACAGAGAAGTCCATAAAAATTGAACATTTCACTAATGATGTTTCTATACATTTTTTGTGTACAACTTCAAAAAGAACAGATTTATGCCCTTTTAATTAGGGATGATGCATTAGAGCAAGTCAAAAAAAGAAAAAAAGAAAAAGGAAAACAATGAATCTCAGGTGAAAGAACAATTTATCTATTCAATTTTATGTACTTGCATTCTAGCAATATGTTTGAATGGACAGCTTCAGAAACAAACTTAGAATACTATCAACTTTTTCATCATTAGAGTCCTTTCATAATGTATGATACCAGTATGCGCCCAGAATGAAACAAAGAACATTTTTCTATACTACTTTCAATGAATCCTACTCAGTTTTGTTTGTTAGGATAACAAGTGAGGTTAGGGTGGCAGATACCTACCTCTGTTTCTAGCGGATACATTCGGGCATTAATGTATATGATAAAGCTGGATTTTGAAGCGCAGAAATTCAAACTTTCTACCTAGCAAACATCTTCAGTGGGGTTCAATGCTTTCTCCCCAAAGCACAAGGAACAGACTAACTATGAAAATATGAATTCCCTATAAAGGATAATGATACTTCAGTCAAATTAATTTCTGATATTTACAAAGTTTCAAAGGCAGTTATTCCTAGCTCTGTACAAGTTAAACAGGTAAAATGAAAAGCTAAGAGTTGCACTATATGACACAAATGGTACAGCAGAGCTATATGAATGCTAGCTTTTGTTATCAAAACCCAATTCTTCTGATGGAAAAAGTACTACATTCCAAAAGCCTAAGGTGGGGGAAAACAGCAGGGTAGAAAGCATAAAGAAAAAACATTAAAAACCCCGCCTGGCAAGTAAGGGAGACAATGAAATACCCTCTCTTTTTCTGACACTGAAGCAAAAGTAACCAGAAGTGGGATAAAAATAATTTCCAAAGCTATTTTTTCTGAAGAAATTTTTCTTTTTAATTAATCACTTTGTTGCATAAACGTATCTGTACTCATAAAACTATTTAGGATTTTGTCAAAACAGAATGTAAGTATCTTTTTTGACAATCCCTTCCTTCCTTTTAAAAAAGAGCAGATGCAAACTTCATACTTTTCTTTCAGCTACACTTTAAAATTCTCTAGTATTCCTGGAGGTACAGATACATCCAACTGCAAAAACCAAAGGAAGTCCTTTCAGAAGAGAAGGATCCAAAGCTGATAAGCAAAAAACCCCCGAAGTCTCAAAAAGAATTCATTAAATACCACTAATTTGTAGCCAGAAATTGCATACAGAGGCTCTGATTCTCAAGGACTTTGCTGTGTCAAAACTAGGTTTAATTGCTTAGTTGAACTGAAGGCAGAAGAGCTACTGAGGAATTGCAAAGCTACAGAGTACCACAAACAAAGGATCTTATGCTTCATCGTTTTGCCTATTTCAGAGTGAAGACTACATTTGATTGGGAAATACTTCCTCATACATGAAATCCCCACAGGTCCATTTTGTCATGCAATGACTCCATCAGTGCCAGCCTTGATTCGGCTCCTGCAAACAGAGAAGGATGCCTGCCAGGACTCATTACTTCCTATTATTCTATCCCCTTTTTATTACATACTTAACAGATATCATCCCCTTTTGAAGCTTTATCTAGCTCACATTTTGCATTTAAAAAGCCTGCCAGTGATTTTAAAACACTGTTCTATCACTAAAGATAGTAGAGCAAAGCACGCTCCATGCCTCATCCTGACAAGAGACACAGCTTTACACAGGCTGCAAGCATCTTCCACTATGCCTCCAGAAAAACAAATCAGTTGCATGAGCAATAGATGGAGTGGCTCATTTGGTGTTTACTTACAGTTATTGTGCCTGCTAACACACTTCAGGACCTGCTATTAACTCTTTACCTCACCTCTGCTTTAGTGGCCACTCTGCACTCAGGCAGTCAATTCTCCATTTATTTTAAGCTCTGTTCCCAGTGGCATTGATCCAGGGCAGGGGCTTGGGCCAGGCCCCTGAAGTGCTGTCATGTTTCTGTCAAATCAGTAACATCTTCTTACACTTAGGGTGACTTCTTTCTGTACAGGAGCACCAAACTATCATATATTTGTCTTCTCCTCCAAGTTCTATCACATATTTGACCAAATATTTTCCCTGTTAATAAACTAATTTCCATAACTAACAATTTTAATCTACTTAAAAAAGGCCTCATCTTAAACTTCCTAAGTACTATCAACTACCATAGAAGCATCACGGCCCTAATTCAAACATAATTCCACGACTGAAATGTCTGGAGTATTTGATACTACAGCAGCTATAGGACCAGGCCACATTCTGTCCCCATCTTACATCTTGCTGGGCCAGGTGCTTCACAACAAAATTTAAGTCAGGACTGACAATTTCAAGCCTCTAAACAATATAATCAATCAATGCCTAAAACTGCAGGATAAAAAAATATTAAAATCTTGACAAGTTAATTGAATTAGTCAACCTAATTTTTAATAAACTCTATGACCTTCTCAAGCAAAGCTCCTATGAAAATCAACTGATCACAGGATGTTATGTTATGAATGTCTACTGTTTTCATTGAATTTGGCTAGTAATGGAGCCACCATAAAGGCAACCTGGTGAACATACTGACAAAGAAGGATATCTCCTTAGCTGGAGGCCTGAGACATCCCTGATAAGCTCCGTCCCTTGATGGGGAGTAGTTGGCAGGGCAACAAAACATTGTTGGGTGCAGGACAAAGAAACTGTGATAACAAACTGACTTTCCATCAAAATAAGAGCCAGCAAGAACTACTCCAGGAACTGATGTCCTAACGCCCACTTATATATCTTTACCAAAAAGGCATAAATAGTAACTCACTACCTATCAAAAATGAGCTGCTCTGCCAGAACCTCTCTGCAGGAGTTCTCCGCGCACACCCGACCCTGGCTAAATCCAGCTCTTTGAAGTAAGACTTTTCCCATTGTCAATTAGTCCCACTCCTGGGAGTGGTTTAGTGAGTGTCATACAACTAACACCTCACATAATATATTTATAGGCACATGCTAAGGCAACCGTTCATAAGTATGTACGTGCTTCACTAGCTGGAGTTCTGTAATAACTTACAATATACATACATTTGCTTTACTCTTGTAATATGCATATATACACTTGCATTCCTAGCAGTAATTTTGTAGTGACTTGTAGTGTGTGTATATATATTCATTTTTACTAATATTAGTTTTGTAGAAATTTGTAATAATGAAATTCCCAGAAACCTAGACCTCCATGACCATGACCACGACCGCTACAGCTGGGCAGTAATCTAAAACTACAACTACTGTAGATGGGAATTATCCAATAAGTAGAAGAAAAAGGTGGGGCTTGGGGGTGTTTTGACACCTGAAGTATAGCCCAAAACAATTACTTGTTGATCTCTACAGAATAAGCATTAAACTAGTCATTCTACCTACAAATGATTTATTTCAGATCTGTGTGCCAGCTTAATTATAAGCTAACATATTTATACAAAATCAAGAAAGTGAGGGGTCCAACTGCAGAAGAAAAAAAATATCCCATCATTTTTTTCTATACATATATTACTCTTCCTCTGTCAATTGCATCTCAATAGAAATATATCCGAGAAGAGTTGTCTAAACTTACCGAAGCAGCTAGTTTTTATCTCGGTGATACGTTCCCATAGGCCCATTGTGATGGAAGATAAGGTTATCAGGAAGACTGAGCTACACTACAGCAAAGATTAAATAAATAAAAGATTAAAAAGTCTGCACAGCAAAACGACTGAGTATGACACCTTAAAACTCCAAACTTGATAGGACCTTTTTTCCATAAAAGCAGATACAGATTCCTTGGAATTCCGTTTGAGTTGGCCCTTTAAGGTGACCGGCTATTTAATAAAGGCATATGTGAACGCAGATAGTAACAGGCTGTAGAAATACATCTGTTGACTATTTGCCAATAAGAATGCACAAACCAGAAAAGAAAAAAAGACTATAAATAACCGGAGTAGTGAAGCTTAAATCAGCCACCAAAATAAAAGTACAAAATTATGTACACATGCCATTGGCTGTTTCTACTGGTTGCTACTCATAATCTTGCTCTTGGTTTACCCTCAGCATCTGACATGCTGGAACTCAGCAGGATTAATGTTTCCCCTCCACTGAAAGTCTTTATCTCACTATGTACTCTTAGCAAACAAGTTTCAACATGAGAAGCCCACCCATTAGTGTGAAAGCAAAGGAGAAAAAGCAAGTCTGTGTCACTGTAGCAGGTGTGATGCTTTCAAGAAAGAATTGGAATTGAGCTTTATCATTTTGAGGATTGTGCATCATGTTATAATAGCTAAGCTCATTATTTTCAGGGTAATGGACTAATCAAAATTCCATAGTCAAGGAGTCATAAATCCATAATCAAATGTACTACACTTTTGAAGAACTAAACAATCATAAAAATACTCTCACTTTATTATATCTTCATCTTACAAGGTCCTTATAATAAAAGGACTATTTACCTCTTAATGTATCATTTTTATTAAAATACTGCTTAAATTTTCTAGATGTTTGTTTTTAAAATTTTCATTAAGTTTATTTTCTAAAAAAAGTTTTTACCTTAAAACTCTTTGAATAAAAACACCGTGGAGCACCATAGGGAACTTCACCTGCACTGTGCTTCCACTTTGTGGAGAAATGTTGGATATTGAAATTTTACACCGAAACCTGGTAGGGACAGATAAAGCAAACAGATGTACACTCTGGTTAGCTCTACGTATCATCCACTCAGTCTCACTCAAAGTTGTTTAGATGGGCACTTTGACATTACAGGAGTGGGTGAAGAAATTTCATCCCTCCCAACTTATTGCCTTACACCAAAAATACTAGAATTCTTCTTTTAAAATTCTTAATGCACAGGAAAAAGTGACAATACTGTTTACTAAGGAATCATTTACTAAACTGACTTGCTTAGAAAAAAAAATAGGAATGTCAGCAAAGGCCCAGAAAGCAGTTTTACATGACACACTACCAGACAAATATAAGACGTTCTTGTTTATGGAGTGGTATTAAAATTCTGATTTAGGACTTTTTTTTTTCTTCATTTAACATATGCATGATTGCTAAGCCAATAAATTTAGTGAAACACTAAGTCAACCTATATCTTCAGCATTAAGGCACACACATTTCCCCTACTTTTACAATATATTCACGTCTTTAAATGTTTGTATAAGCATTCATGACCCATACCAGTAAATTATTCACAATATACTGCAAAGGATGTCTTCACAGACTGTAGCTTGCTTCAATATTCCATTGCACATAAAAATTTGATGTGCAAGTAATGGTGGAAAAGGGGAAAATGCTTCAGAATATGCTAGAAGTAACAAACAAAACAGGTTATTGAGTGACTATACTGAAGTAACCCTCAGGCAAAATGACAAGCTAGTAAATTACTTCAGTATTTTCCCTTCCATGAGCCAATAACAGCTAAGGACTTACTGTTAGCCAAAAATAGGTCCAAAAGTCCATGCAGGAGAAAGTCTAGTTTTCTCTGCCTCTGTGACAGAAAGTGTGAACGTATCTATAAGCAATTTGCAATGTGCCTCTGATGTGCTTTTCCCCTCATATTTTAATTTTCAGACAATAGTTCTTTTTGGACAAGTTGAAGTATGGCTCATGACCATGTCCTAAAAGCTCTAAATAAGTTAAGAAGCAAGATAGGCCAATTATAAGGAAAGATACAAATTAATTAAAGGATTAATTAAATAAATCTTTTACCAGTAATCATCTATTAGATTTTTATAGGGAAAGAAAGAATATTTGACTTTGCTTCCAAGTTCTAAAGTAGCCTCAGACAAGCAGTCATCAAGACAAATGAGTTTGGGAATACAGTAAAAATAAAATTTACAGTCAGTGATTCAAAAGATTTTTGAAAAGAAGATAATTTTGAAAGGCAAATACATTTTGTAAAGAGTTTTTAAGTAAAATAATTATTTGATCTGAACTCTGTTGAAGCCCATGTAAAAAATCCCACTGACTTTAAAGGAGTTTGGATGAAGCCTTAAGTGAACAATATTATTCTTTTTCTACAGATTATGGAAATATAGATAGAGAAAGCCTTTACCAGAAAGACATGCTGGTTATTTCTTTCCATCACAGGATTGTTACCTAGCCTACGAGAGCATCATTTTCAAATGCACCAAATCTATTTATGGTGCTCACCTCTTAAAGAAACATACATTTCTAATTTATTTAGTCACTTCTGAAGATTTTATGTGACTATATTCTCAAGAGGCACGAAAAGGACATTAGAATTTGAATTCTGTAATGGTGTACTTTTGTGTATTGCTCTGCTTTTCTAAAAGTTGATACCCTAAACTAGCTGGCAAACACTGTACTCTGCAGTTGTCATACACATTGTTTTCCTTACGCCTATTTTGTCATGAAGAGCTCTTAAATAAAACAGTTTCAATTCTTATAACAAGACATATGAGTTGACAACTTTTAGTTTTGTTTAAAGGAAATACTTGAACTGAGTAATTCCTTTGTGAATAATTTATTTGATGAATTTTGCTATTTTTCCATTTACAAATTGTTTGTACAAATGGTACAGCCATAGAAAAGAAAAACCTGCTGCAGTGGGAATAGGTAGAGATTCCTAAAGTATCATGGAATAAAGTAATTTCTGTAAGTTTTTTACATCAATCCTACAAACTTCTGTAGTTGGAATATGATTCCTGTACAGTTCTCATTGTTGGCTGAAGGTAGTATGTATTAAAGACTTGCTTTCTAGGAAAAATTATTTTTAAAAAATTGCATTGTCCATCAAAACTGCAATTTTCTCTCATTTATCATGGCATCACAGAGCTGATGTGGTCACCTTAAGACTCAAATAAGATTGCAGTGGTGATTCAATAAAGGCAAAACAAAGCTAGTTTTCCTCCATATGTGTCATGATGCTTTAAACTTTATATATTATGCAGTGAACTTTGTATGACTGGCTATCAGGTTGGGAATTCTTTAGATATGGTTTCGATCTCCACTTTAATAAGGACTTTTCTATACTTGCAAGTTACACAGTTAAGAAGAATATTGACAATACTTTAGTATAAAGAAAGCTAATCCAGAAGTAAAGAAATAAAAAATAAAGAGCAGCAGAGTAACATTCTCTACCAACTAAGGATTGCTTTGGTACACACAGTGAAGAATTTGCTAGGAGTCTCCACGGTCTGCATTTCTGCATTTTGCTGCCTCTCTCTGTATTTCTCTTGAGGCTTTACTACCTAATTTCTGTCCTACGCATTGCTCCCTTCTCTCAGCATTTGATATTAAGTTTCTGGTCATGTTAAAAATAAGCTTGTTAAGCTGCCTGAATAAGCGGTAGGTCCTTCACTCTTAAAATCCGCATCCATTCTCCGTCTGAGGACCCTTGGTTTATCAGGGAAAATACATACTTTCTATTATATATAAAAACAAGCAGAAAGCTGAACAATAAATCCTAAATGTTGAATAGCATATCAAGTAAATGGAGGTACATTTAAAGTTTAAAGAAAATATAAAATAATATCTCCTTTCTACTCAACAGGCAACAGAAGTTTTCCTGAACATATGTGATAGCATACACAGCAAAAGAACATGGCCTTGAAGGAAGAACGCTGTCAAAAAGGTATTCTGCTATCCAAGTGATCAAAGACTTAACAGGATATAGAGGTTTAAGTGTGCTGAAAGAAATAGCAGATAGTAGTATTTTTTTAGATAGAGAACAGAGGAGAATCTATAACGAGGATTGGTTTATGACATTAAATAATATCACAGATTGACAAAATAAAATTCTCTGAAGACGGTCAGTAAATTGATCCCACTGGCAGTACAAGACTGTCTTAGTGATGATGATGACTGAAAACATTCTGAATGTTCTCAGATAAATAGATACAAGGTGAAATGATGCTGCATTTGAAGGCAGAGGAAGTTTTGCCATTGGCTGCAAGGAGCTAGGAATTCACTCAGGAAATCTCACAACCAAACTTCAGACGTGAAATAAATCTGACTCTTTTTTCAGAGCGGTTTAATGCCACTGCAATTTCACTTCCTTCAAACAGTTATCCCAATTTACATCACTCTACCCAGGAAAAAAAATTATGACTCAACTCATAACAGCCGGTACCTAGTCCCTAAGCAACACCTTATGCTACCTGTGAGGTCTTCCTAAGCAGCATCAAGGGATGTTTTACTTGGCATCCCTAGAAAAAGTGCCATAGCTGCCTGCATGAAGTATATTTGTGTGATTTAATCAACAAAAAGGTGTTAATTATGATTCTTATTACCATAAGGTAACATTATACAGCTCCAAAAAATACAACCTTAGTGAAGACAAATGCATCTCAAAAGCCTTCCATGAACCTAATATATTAAAAGTCCATACTTCTGGAAAGCTACAGTAATTTACTGTTCTCTCTTTAATTTAGTCCTGCTGGGCTGATATACTGGATATCTATGATTAGCTGGTGGTATAATTAAGGAAGCAATGTGATCTGAATGAAAATACAAGCAGCATAGTTCAAATCCTATATGTACACAAATTTCTACATTATCCTAGAAAGTCTGAGCTGCTTCTCCTCAGTTTTTCTATATGTGAAGATAATATTTTATTTACTTTACAAGAATATTATGCAACTGAACTAATGTCCACAGGATCTCTGCCTGAGGCAAAAAAGTATTACGCAAACACACATCTTATTTAAGGAGGAACTGAGCCTTTCAAAAGGAAAAATTTCAGACAACTTACGCTCCAGATTCTCTTAGTTTGATATGAAAAAAGCATCTGGCATAGAAGCAATTTGAGATTCACAGAGCTGACAGATGGATGCCACAGGGGTGAGCAAGACCCCCCCAAACACATGCATAACTTATACATGTGCTGGTTTTGGCTGGGATAGAGTTAATTTCCTTCAGAGTAGCTAATATGGGGCTACGTTTTGGATTTGTGCTGGAAACAGTGTTGGTAATTCAGGGATGTTTAGTTATTGCTGAGCAGTGCTTACCCAGAGCCAAGGGCTTTTCTGCCTCTCACCCCACCCCACCAGCAAGCAGGCTGGGGGGGCACAAGGAGTTGGGAGGGGACACAGCCGGGACAGCTGACCCCAACTGACCCAAGGGATATTCCAGACCATACGACACCATGCTCAGCATATAAAGCTGGGGGAAGAAAAAGGAAGGAAGGAAGGGATGTTCAGAGTGATGGCGTTTGTCTTCCCAAGTCACCATTACACGTGACGGAGCCCTGCTGTCCTGGAGATGGCTGAACACCTGCCTGCCCCTGGGAAGTGCTGAATGAATTCCTGGTTCTGCTTTGCTTGTGTGTGCGTGGCTTTTGCTTTACCTCTTAAACTGCCTTTATCTCAACCCACGAGTTTTCTTACTTTTACCCTTCCGATTCTCTCCCCCATCCCACTGGGGGGAGTGAGCGAGCGGCTGTGTGCGGCTTAGCTGCCGGCTGGGGTTAAACCACGACAGTATGTTAATAACTGGAAGACAGATCATGAAGTAGAGGAATGAAATTTGCTGATGATGCAAAAGTGGAACCAAACATGGGTAAGGGAATGGCTGAAGTCAGAACAGAACCAAAATCCGTAATATTTAGAGAAACTTAGGAGCAGTGGTTCTGCAGATTTAACATAAAGATCCTGAAGATAAGGTCACAGAGAAAACTACAGGAACTTTAAGTCAGATGCTGCAAATCTGAAACAGAAGATAAAATTTACACTAGGATCTATGTGAACAAAATCCCTAAACTTGCCATACTGAGATCAGAATGGTGCTGATTCTTATTCACGTCTGGTCCTTCGCATTGTCCTTCCTTTCTAAAAAGATTTGAATATAGATCTGAATGTTATGGATCCTTATTCTAGCCCACCTTAAACCACTCAGGCCATGTACAGGAGCTTCATACCAATCACTACTAGTAGTTCAGATTGTTGTTTGGATATGGGCATCTAATGACAAAGTCAGCAGAGTTGTTCAAGAGCTGAAATAAGCCTGGTGACTTCACTGGGAATTTTGAATGAAAAGAAATTGCAGATTTCAGCCTAGAAGAGTAGAAGATTTGAGGCTGTAGTTCCAGCTGATGCACAAATTTGTTTTTATCACCTTTTACATGCCACTTATCCTTCTGCTTCCAAATTGCTGCACTGTGAAAAGTAGCAATGCTAATTAGCCTGACACCCTTACTCATATTGGACAGCACCTGCTTGCATGTTAAGTGCCACTGAACTGAGTGTGGATAAGAATCAGTATAGATTAGTATAGTATAAGAATCTCTAAATCACTGGGACATATGCAACCAAGACCTATCTTTATAGATGGGTCACACACTGAACCTGAACACTGAACAGGGAAGAATCTAGTTCTCAGAAGAGTTTCATAGACTAATCTGAAAGGCAACCTAATCCTAAGAAACAAAATGCAGTTTCACACTTGGTGCTAGAAGCATGCAGAATTACAGATAAGAGATTCACCCTTAATGAAAATCAATGGGACTTGCAGTCCTAAGTCTCTTAGGCGCTTTTCAATATTTAACCTAGGTCTTCTCCCACTAGGATATGATTTTCATAATTACCTACTGTTGGCCTCACTGTGCTCCTGCTGAAATCAATTGCTGTTTCCCACCGACTTCAAGAGGAATAGAGTTGGGTCACTGTTGAAGTCTTTAACAATTTCCAACCTTACTGCATGAAAATTTTAAAAATTAAAATATTCACAGTGTAAGTCTATTGAGACCATTAGAAAACTGTATTACAATATTTTTCTTAAGGACTCTAGATTTCTTTTAGAGACTGTGCAAAGAGGGGCAATTTTTTGTTCTTACATCCCCTACAAAGTTAGATACTTTGCAAAGAAAATACTCAAAAGCATACATCAAGGTAATATTTTCAGCAAATATAGGTCAGTCTTTCACACTAGTAATATTAGTTATGGAAGACAAGACAAATTTGGAAAACACAGGCAAAGAATAAAGAAATACAGACATTATGCAAATAACAATTTTCCCCAAAATACAATAAGAATGACTACTAAAAACCTAACCTGAAGCCATATTAATCCACTCTTCATAAAGAGCTGATGTAGTAAATAGAATAAAAATGATAACAATAATACTCTCATTAGCAGACCTGGGTAGCAAATTATGCAACCTTTTATGCTGAATTAATCTCCCCTCTCCCCATTCATTTATACCTCCTGCTGAGGGGAAAGAAAAAAAAAAATCAGTTTGAGGCAGATTGATTGTATTGACCTTCTTCCCGTTAAATTAAACCTGCTGTAAAACTAAATTGGCAAACATCAAGTCATCCAGGCATGATGATCATAGATACACACAGATCTGGCAGGGGAAGCGCTCATGTGTTTCAAGTTATGAAAGGCTAAAGTTGATCAAAAGAATGTAAATAATGCTAAGAAAGAGAATCCAGATGTTCAAAGAGTAATCACACAACGATAAAAGGCTTCAGTTAAGGTCAGCAAATTTCCAGGACCTGGGACACTTTACTGAAAAAGAGATTGTATACTACACGCACCTACTCAGACACTCTGCTCAAGACCTTATCAGCACGGGGGGGGGAGCTGCATATACAATCCCAAAAGATCAAAGAAACATAATTCCTGTGAATTTAAATTACTCCCTGTTTCTACGCATGGTGTTTTGTTTTGTTTGGGGGAGGGAAGGGGTTGTTTGCTTGGTTTTTTGTTGTTTTTCAAAATGTATTTGTTTTAATTTAAGTGAACTCTAGGCTTTTTTGTTTGAGGGGAAAATGATAGGCACAGACATGCTCATCTAAATGAAGGTTGTTAAGAGCATAGTTATGCACTTTTCTGTAGAAATGAATTGAAAAATAAATCTCTCTAATTTCCTTCTCCCTCTTGCTGTTACTTGCTATAATTCATAGTTCTGTCTGTTCCCTCAGAAGTGCAGAGGTACTTGCGTAACTTTAATTTCTCAGAAGTGACAACACAGAAATGCTTTGCCAGTGACCCAGACTTGCAGAGCAGTAAGGAATTGACTTAACAGACTTAGACCAGATGGTCGCATGTCAGAACGAGGTAGTACAGCTTTTCTGGAGCAGAAGGGAGAACGAGAGTTAATCCACAGTTCTGACTCCCTCAGAGTGAACAGATCCATGAATGAAATTCAGCTCACTGCTGATACCCAGAAGTTCCAATATATTTAGGATATTTAATAAATTTAAATACATGGTAAGATACAGTAATTTTTTTTTCCTTGACTGTATTCATTTTGTGCCATATTATATATGGTTCTTTTAGAGGTTTCTTTGCATTACTGACATCTAGTGTGACATCTCACTGCACAGCTGTTGGGATATATACAGCTTTCACATAATACCCAACCTTAGATCCTTCATTCACTGATCTGGCAGCTTTCCTCCCTCACCCAAGCTCAAGCTCCCTCAGCCAAACATCAGCAAAAATTTATTCCTTCAGAATAGCTCAGTTTGTGTTGTGCTCATTTCAGCTCTCAAATTCCATTTCATTCATACAACACATTCCTCACAGACTACATGCTTAAAACAGACCTGTTAGAAAGTGAGCTATTAGAAAATTATTTTTTAAATATAAATACAGACATATTTTACACACAAGCACCACACACAAACACTCATCTTTAGCAGATGGAAAATTTTGTTCAACTAGTGCTGTTCCTGAATCTTAACTACATGAGCCTTTTAAAGTGTTGTAAAGACAAAAGATGAAGCAAAACCAAGTCAGCAGGGCTTTTCCCTTCTGGATTACACAAGAACTTAGACCTCTTCTGTAATAAATTTACTTTGACAGCTGCTAAAAAATTTACCAAGCTTGACAATATGGACAGAACACAAAATAGGACAGAGAATTGTGCGGGCTTTCCTGCTAACCCCAAGAAAATATGTTTATTTTAAAGAAATAGTATTTCATTATATTTGTGTGGTAAATTTTAAATGATAGGTTTGTTAGCTACATTCTGCTCTCCTGCAGATACTATTTTGTATAGTCATTTTGTAGGCCATGTATTCTTCTCTCATATATAGCTCTGAAGAATAAATGAGAGTTGTTTGAGCAAGCGCTGGATTGTATTTGGAATATAAACTACAGTGCCTTGTCAGGAAAAGTAACTTCTTTTCAGACTAAGATAAAGCAGAGAAACAGTGCTTTGATGATTTCGACAATGAATTTGGAGAAATGACTTTGAAGAATTCTGAGCTTCTCAGAATTTCACTTCAGCTACAAAAGAAGATTAGTTTGATTTTGTACCTATATGGATTTGAATCCATCTCACTTTCCTCCTTAATGTTTCCAAAGTGCTAATGGCAGCGCAAAAGACTTCAGTGGTTCAACATAAATGAAAACAAATTGCAGGAACTGCAGCCAAGCTAAGTACTGGGACTGCTGCACATCAAATGAGAGTCAAATGTTTACTCTGCTAGTGTTCAGTGCAGATTGCTACATTGATTTGTTTAAACTGCACACCACATTAATATTTCTTATCTCATCCCAGAGCCTTGGCTCTATCAAATTTGGAAGGCGATAACCCAGTATATTATAGGAAAAACATGTGCTATCAAGTAAAGCTTTAAATGTGATTGACTGAAATATATTGATTTTGCATGGTTGGACTTGAAATGTAATTTTGAACCGAAGAAAAAGGGCAGGAGGCTCACTACTGCTGCAAAGATCGCACGCATGAAGCAACAGAAGAAAGTTTCTTGACTATATAAAATACACCTTTCCTAACTGTTAATCACTTTTGAAACATCACTTTCTTTTGGTGCTTGTTTGTTTTTCTGTGTGCTCAAAGTGAAACATTTAAAACGCATTAAGACTGCAGAGAAGTTCCTGAGCAGTATTTATGTCATACCTTAGGAGGGCACTGCAGAACACAAAGGGACAGAGGAGAAACGTAGGATGTAACAGTTTCTTAAGAGAGTTTACAGGGAAATTTAACATTTAATCTTAAAGAGATTTTTTTCCTAGCTGATATGAAATAAATCATACCCCAGTACTGTGGGCCAGAGAATCCCAGACAGATAATCCAAACATCTAAAACATTCCTCATCTATTTTCAGAAACTGATAATTAACGGCATATAAAAAGTCACTTTACTACACATGCAAGTACTGTATATTCACTTTGTTTCACCATGAAAAATTAATTTCAGCATCCCTTAGAGATTTTAAGAGTGTGTGTCCATGAACTTCTCTTCCTAACTGAAAACATGCTAGAAAGTGAAGATTTCCTCAGATCCCTAGCTAAATCGATTAAGTCATACTTGTGGTTATTCTGCAAAAATAACATCTTGCAGGATAGAACTTTTTTTAATTTATCAATTCCTTTAAAAGCTTTAAGTGGAGGAAGAGGAACGATTTTATCAAATAATCTTTTTCCTCACTCTCTAAAATGTCTGAAGTTATCAACGAATGAAGAGTTTACAATGTATTTCCTCAAGCAATTTCTGCTGATAAAAAGAATTATCTGGAGCAACTCTTACAAAACATCCAAACCCCATGTATTTTCACTGGGTGGATGATCAGTAAAAGATACCAAATAGAACAATTTAAAAAAAATTGGGAGTTCCTTTAACGTACTAATTAGAATACGTTCACATTTTTTTCCCTGGTCTGTTTTTTTTCCTCTTTTTCTTTTTTTTCTCCTCCTACAGCTTCCTGGACTTTATGAATGTATTTCCAGCTAAGCAGAGTTCAGATACAGTAATAAATAAAATACCTCCAGAATTAGAATTCAGATATGATAATAAAGCCTACTTCAACTAACCCACTCAAAAGGACCCTCGGTTCCTCTAGAGATCCTATGTTGAGCACATTTAGCACAAATACTGGAATCTGTGCTACTAGGTTGAGGGGTTTCTTTTTAGTCCCCATCAAGTTTGGTTATTTTTGTGCCTTTTGTTTTGCATTTATAGTTGCAGACATTGAAGACATTACTGGGACCATCTGTCTAGCTCTACCACAGCATTGTCCCAGCTGTAATTGTATTGTGGTCTACATAGTGGGAAGAAGGTTACTTTTTTTCCAAGTAAAAGCATATTTCAATATTCTTGCTGCTTCACAAGCTTTTGTTAATGGTGACATATTCTGGAATTACAAACTCCAAAATATACCCTTTGTAATATGGGTAGAGTGATAATTATATGGGACTGAGCCAAAAAAAAAAAGTTTTAAAAAAAAAATAAATCATATACTATAAGCAGAAAAGACTAAATCAGTGGGTAATCCAAATAACCTGGGCTTGAAGACCAGCAATTGGAAATACCATGTGAATCTAGGAAATTAGCATTAATAAGGTATAAGAAAAGTAATGTGACCTTTGAATTGGCATAAACAAAGAAAGCACAGTAAGTGATTATGACACAGAAGCAGGGAAAATCCTAACATTCCAAGAAAGGAAAAGAATTTGGTATTACAAATGAAAGAAGTGCATGGGCTATGTGAAAGGTGTTAATTGTCTCAGACCAGCAGCACTCTGTGGACAACTGACCACACCACCAAGGGCATGAACTGACGTTACAGTATTCCTCTGGGCAGCCGAGCTGCCTTGAGCACCCGCTGTGTATTCAGATATACCCAAGACCAGTGCTAATACTGGTGCCTAGACAGCATCAGCAGAAGGAGTGGTAATTTTGTATGTGATTCAAGACCGTTATGAGTCAGCCAAAAGCCCTAAACCAGTTCTCCGTGAGGAAATGCTTTCCTGCAGAGAGCTAGTCCCCCTCAAATTGAGTGACACTAAGGGCAGTAGCGGGAGGCTTACACCACAGTGAAAACACTGTGTGACAAGCTGTTCTCAAGAGATTTCCACAGCAATTTTCCACCTTAACACATGAGGCTGTACAGAGCGAGTTCCTGAGCATCTGTATTGCTACACCTCAGGATTACTTGGTTCAGAAAACAAGCCTGTCTGGGTGTTAGAACAAAAGTGACAGAGAAGCAGGTGCACAGTGAGGTTCATTAATTGAAGTCTGCTTGCTTTTAACTTTCGGGTGGTAACCATAGCTTGAGATCACCTCTTGAGAACTTAATCTTATAAACCCTGACAAGTGCATATCTTGTCAAAGCTAATCTCTGTGGGTTTGTACATGTTACCCATTACAGCTGCTATCCAGTACAGACAATCATTCTCCAGCACAACATACGAGACCATACGAACTGGTGCACACACATACTCAAGGATGCTGTCTGCGTTCAGGTGGGGCAGCAGTCACATGGGAGAAGTCAACAGCAGTACAGACCCAGTCTACAACAACGGGCTTGTGGTTCAGCAACCCTTAGGAGGCTGTCTTCATATTTCCTGGGTGGAAGTCTATGCACACATAGTCACACAAGCAAAGTCATAACCAAACACCACCACTGAACACAAAAATCTTGCTGTGTTAGGACAAGCACACCTAGATCATAGATCTGACTCATGAAGAAAATCAATAATCTATGTATTAGTTAATTTAAATTCTCAGAGTTGAGTATATAATTTGCAATGAGTGATCTCCCTATGAAAACAACTGCTTTTTGTCAGCTAGGATTTTTTCCGCATTTATTCAATTTTCTGGTGCTCATTCTTTCTCCTGTATTTTATATATATCTGTAAGATCCATGTACATATATTCATATACAAATAGAAATGAGCACAAGAAGTAAAGAAAATCCAGACTAGATAGCTGATATAATAGCTTCTCTTATTGCTCAAAACTTTCCTAAAGAGAAGGAAATGTTTTGAGTGCATTTAACTCCCTTTGACATCAGCTTTTATTTAGTTCAGTTGGAGGTCATTGGGAACTGAGTGCCTTCAGCAACCCAAGAAGGACATTTTGCATTTTACAGGGCTGTAACTTGTAGCTATTTATATAATTCAATGGGGCAAGACCTATAAACTCTGATGACACTAAAAGGATCTGCTCTTGAAAAATGCTGAGCATGCTTACCGCTAAGGAGACCCCGGCCCCGTGTTCGTGAACGACAGTGCAGGTACTTCTTCCACCAGCTTCATACTAGTACAGTCTTTTCCGTTCCCTTGCCACAGCTAATACATTAAGATTACAAGCCCAAGGACCTGCCAAACGTACCAAAGTGACTTCTCTAAACTTTACAGAATGAAAGAAGAATCAATTTTGACCCTGCATTTTGGGAGAAAATAAAATTCTAACCCTTGAAATTATTTTGAATCTTCTGTAAACACTGGTAGTTGATATGCCTCTGGTACACACTGTATGCTTGCTGTTTAAGCCTACAGCTTCTCTTTTTTGCCTGATTCCGCTCACAGACCTGACACGTGCTTGTGTTCCTTAAAGGCAGGGAAAACTCTTCCACATTCGAAGAGCAGAATATGACTTAGGCACCTTTCTCCTGTTTATCTCCCTTGACTCATAAAATGTACATGGAATGCTATAGGCACAAAAGAAATTCTTCCACTTTATGGTCACATAAGACCTTCATTTTGAAAGAACGGCTCTTAAGCAACAGTACATACAGGACTCATATTCCAGCATTGTGCATCCTAAATTAAAAGGAAGGCTTATGGGTAGTTGTCAATCATAAGCATTGCTTTTACCCATACACTACAGGCTTCTTTATGGCCACTGAGCAGTGGAAGGGCTACGAAGGATCCCTCGGCAAACGTCTGGAAATTGAATTTTTGTCCTAATAAAAGTCCACAGATCTGAGAAAGCAATTCCATTCATTTCAGTCGGGAGCAGTTTCTCTGTCAGGCACCTGTTCTTCCAGAGACAGAGTTTTCATGGAAGGTTTAGCTATGTTGTCAATGATGAAAAATGGCAAAATAGCTGTTCTGCTTTTACTGTGTTGTGCCTACAGTGCTTCCGAACAAGCTGCTGAAAGGGATGTGTCAGGCAGGAACATGGCAATATTCAAATAACTGCTTGCTTAATAGAAGAAGAAAAAATGTTTTGAGGACACAGCTTATCTAAATGATTATTTTGGTTTAGACAGCCTTGCATTTCACTGTCAATTACATGCAAATTTTAACAGGCTACAAATACCAAATCAGCAAAGGAAAAAACCCCCATGAAATAGTTCCCTCTGTTTAAAAATAAGAATGATTGAATAACGAGACCAACGCCTACATCTTCTAAAGAAAAGGCTTTAAACATAAGGCTTAGATTTATAAGGTAATAATAACGGATCATACTCTCAGGACTGCCCAGAAGCACAGAACAGCCTTAACTAGCTACCTGTGGATTCCCCCTGAGTTACAGATTTCCTCGAGATGGAGAAAATTCTTTTGACCCTCCCAACCTTTTCATTTTCTTTTTTCATTTTCTTTTTTAGTGCATATAATATTCTTGTTTCTGACATTTCTGTTTCTCTCAGAGAGAAAGAAAGAGAACCTGTCAAAATTTTTAAGTACCAAACATTTCATATTACCCAGATTGTCCTGCAAAAGAGGCAGTATGCATTTTTCTCTTAATTTAACATGTAAATTTCAGCTAGTTTTCCAGCTGGATCTACATGTGTGTATATACGTGTTACTATCTCTTTCTCAAGGTTGCTAGACTAAGATGTTAAGGAATCAGATGTTCTTTTGCAGCCATATTGAGGAACATGCAGTAGCCTATTTCCCTAAAATTGCATTTCCCCTCTTTACTGACATTTCCATGTCACAAAACATCACCTAACGCTCCTTCTTGGATCCTTTTCTAGAGACCAAGCACACTCTATGCTTTTCTGAATGTGTTTAAAAATCTTTAGTTTTTGCCTTCTGTGATGCCACTGTTGGTCTGTAGAAAAGTACAGTCTAATACAATCTTTTTACCTAACAGTGAAAATCCTTCATCTAACACTTACAATTCCAAAACAACCTGACCTGTACAAAATGTCTGGGTCAAAACTACTATATCTGCAGACCTAGAGAAGGAGTTAACAAGAGTACACCTAACCTGAAACATCTCTGAGGCATCTCCTCCTATCATTTGAACTTCTACTATTTAGAGACTTTTTAGAGACTTCTGGATCTTAAAATTAGTTCTCCAAAACATTTAAACTAGATGCTGCAAGTATAATAAAGTAGATAATATGCCCGCTGTGCTACAGAGAACAAATGTAATTGGTCCCATACATTACTGGAATAAAAGTCCATCTACAAATTGAGGTGGTTCCTCCTCAGTCTTTAGCCTAATAACATTGGTGAATTTTTCCTTCCATACTTAAAAAGCCATGTTATTTTAAAATGTACACTATCATGTTTACCTGTAGTGTCTCTTGCTGATGTTAATGGCCATTATATGAAACCTTTTATGACAGGTTACAAGAAATACACAAGAAAGAGAGAAGGACTCAAAATAACTGAAAAAAGGGTCAAAATAACATATAAGGTAAAAGTAGTGTTTAAATATTAGGTTTCATGTTGCTGTATGAACTTGTGGCCATCCTCTTAGTGCTTTGCAAAACCAAGAGGCTACTTGACCTTGGAAAACAAGCCTCTGGAGCAAGATACACCTAAAAATAAAGAATTTTTTTTTTTTTTTTTTTTTTTTAGTATTTCATTAGATGGTTGAAGTTATCTGCCTTATGCAATACTGCACTCAGAGAGGTCAAACCAAGTTCAGACAGCAACAGAGCAATTCCTGCTGAACTACAGAAGTCCTAGATGACACCATCACTGCACATTTTACAGGGGAATTTAAGAAACATGAACATTAGTGAAAGCGCTGATGTTAAATGAGTATTAAAACAATGTGTTGAAAACTTACTAGTTTATGTAGCTGTGAAAAGCCACCGAGGTAAAGGGCCAAGGGTTACCTTAGCCTCAGCTGTGAATGTCTATTATTGTTCACTTAAATGACACTTTTAATGTTACCTTTATTTCCTTCTGTTCTCCTTGTTATTACCCTAGGACTACCAGTGCTTTTTATTAGTTTAGAGTCTTGTGATTTTATCCAGCAATTAGCTCTAGAGCAACAGATTTCTGCCAAAAGAGAGCGCATAATTGCCCAAGCATGTTAATTCTGAGCTCATGGAAGAAAAGGAGATTTTTACTGCAGACTTCCATGGGCCTGAGACTTCACCCCAGGAGTCTGCCAGTACAGTTCATTGACAGATTACTGTCTTCTGACTCTGTATTGGAATATCAATACATACAATCACAAAAAGTAATTAGTGACACCGTATTCTTCAAACAGACCTTTTGCCCTGTATGAAAGTGCTGAACTACCAGAGTTAATTATTTTACTGTGAGATTACAGGAGTACTTTAATGCTGCATCTTAATGTCTTTATTATCTTCCTGCCAGGGAAGTACCTGCAGGCTCCAAGGAGAGCAACCTCAACATTTCAAACATTGGATATCTGCATACAGTACAAGGTGCTTTCCTTGGGACCCAGGACAAAAAGTTTCTCTAAGAAATTTATTGAGAAAAACCTGTCAAGACTCATAGCTACATGCAACATAATGGGTTATGAGCTGGCCATCACTTTAGGCCACAGTATTCTCATTCAGTCAAGTTTGGAACAACAGCAGAGCAAAAACTAATACAAAAAACCCTCCTGCTTACTCAGTATCTTAAGTTTTCAAACCACTTTTTGCAGAGGGACCTATTCTGGAACTTTGTTTGCTAAATGTTAATTTCAAGAGGAAATATAACTAATGTCTTGAAGTCTCACAAAAATAATCAGGAGGACATAGGTTACTTTGTGGCACTACCATGTATTAATCTGGTCTAACTAAATGGATTTCTCCTCTTAGAATGTCTCAGAACACTGCCGCTAATGAGATTTTATAGTCTGTGCCAAATATCCTCATATCAACTTTCTTATTTCTAACATGAAATTATGAATAATTTATTTTTCTTCGTATCTCACAAACTAATTCTCTTTCACAGGGAGAAATGTGAATAAATCCTAATGTTAATTATTTAAAATTTCTATTTATCTTTACATGCAAAAATAATGGCATTCATGTAGTAGGTGTCCATAACCTAAGATTTAACTCTGTATTGGAAGTAAAATTGCACCTCTAATTTCCATTTTAAATATTTAGATAAGCAGCAAAACTTAGTAATTGAATGAGTCTGACAAAGGTATGTTCAACTTCTGCATATGGGCTCGTAAGTTAAACCACATTGCCATTCTGTGTGTGCGTTTGCCCAGATGATGAACAACTTCAAATGCACACAATCAAATAGGTCTTGGCATTACAAAAACAGTGTTTCATACTGGTAAGTGTTCACAAACAACAGAAAAGGATCCATCTGAAAACCGGGTTCCTTCTTCTTGTAACGACAGACTGACATACAAACGATGCGACTCAACTGTCCTCTCAGCATACTCTCCTCTGAGTCGGATTTAAACTGCCATTGTAGTGCTGCGTCCTTGCAAGGATCAGCTACGTTGTCATCTGCAGCAATGATAGGAGCAGCATTCCTGAACATTGCTCCTTACGCTGACAAACTGGGGGTAAAGGAACTCCAGCCTGCTCTCCTTTCAGGGTGCGGATCTGATGCAGACCACTGCTGCTACAAAGCTGGTAAAGAAGGAAACCTGGGACTGCCAGATCACTTGTAATCTGCACCTGTAATTGTGGAATTTCCTGTGAGCCACTCCTCAGGACTGTTAAATGGGGGAAGTGCGCTAATGTAAACAAATACTTTGAACTAGGATGCAGGTTTAATGAGGTCTCAGTTGGCCTTAATTAATACTCCTCCTGAATGCAGAAGTTTGTCCAGAATGGGCATGTGGATTCAAACTTCTGATGTAGAATGGCATTGCTTTACTCAGTGGTGGAAGCAGTAATTTTTGGTAGTTCTCTCTTTTCCAGTAGTTTGTTTTTTAACATATCCGTATATATAATGCATGTATACAAATAAGCTTATAGACATGTATACATAATAGCATATCATGTATATAGAAAAATAGGTGAACAAAGACAGTAGAACAGCTGAGCTAAGAGTTGCAGACTTTCATAATGAGTATGTATATACACACACACACTCTTTTGATTACAGAATAGTTCAGCAAGAAGTTCTTGTCTTTCAAGTACAAACATCCAGGATCCTGATTTTCACAGTTGGTACCAGGTAAATTGGCACCAGTGAAATCAACTGAGCTGGCAAAATTAGTAAGAGCTGAGGACCTGAACAGCCTTTGTGAATATAAATCTTACTCAGGTATGGAGACTGCACATTTTCAAAGACATTTAGACATCTTAGAGTTTTGACAGCATGAGCTACTGTCTGTATATTTTTTTCTCTATTTTCTCTATTTTCTATGTTTTCACTTTCCTAGCTATAAAAACAAGCTCAGTTTAAAATGTGTTGCTTTTCTTCAGCAAAGCAAATGATGCTAAGTGATTAAACTCTCACATCCATTTACAGAAACAATTATAAAAGAGGCAATGGCATATAAATCTTTTAAGCCCCAGCATATCTTCCAATCCTGATTTAAAAAACAAATGCCTGCCTTGTGAAAATCATGTTTAATAATTCTCCTTATGGGCACTGTACAGGGAAATGAAAGAACTGTAGCTTTAGGCATATTTTGCACACTGCTGTGTTTGCCTGTATCCCTGAACAGGAGTTAAAAACTACTGGAAATAAATATAACATCTGCATTTTCTCCCACTTCAAATTTTACAGCTAGCAGAGGTTTACATTTTATTCAAGCATGTTGTCAGGGGAGAGAGGAGGAACAACTGACCTTTGAATCAGTAACAAAAGTCTTCTCAAAACCAGCTAAATATACAAAAGTTAAGCCTGAAACCACCTGATACAATGTTTCAGTTAAAAAAAAATAATTCCAGTAGGTCTTCAGAAGAGGGTGGGAAAGGTAAATTTTCTATCTGCAATCCTTGGCTGCAAAATGAGAAGATTTCTAGGTCTTCCCTCTGGATTCTACAGCTTTTCTTCTAGTAAGAACACAGCCAAATCCTGACATCATCTACTACTAAGATACTGTGAGGATAAGAACGCTACAACTGCCTTCACAGTTGGAAATGGAACTTTGAGAAATGGAACGAGCCCTGCTCCTCTACATCCAGGGGCCTGCAACATCTGAAAATACACTGGCTCTCATGCGATCAAAATATGTTTTAATTAAAACAAAAATTGAGTGGGTCCCTTTAGGGAGAGAGAGACTGGGAGGCTGAGGATGCTAACTTTTCTTTTTATGTGCAGATTGCCTGCCACAGCCCCTCAGCGAGTCTTTCCTTTTCAGAAGCATGTATCTGGCCAGCTTCTGTGCAATCAGTGGAGCTTCACCAGCCGACAAAGGATGAAGGTTTGTCACCATGTGTGTAAAGCTGCTGGCATCTTCTTTCCAGTGTTTCCCCAGAGATTCAGTGATTTCTGGTTGTCCCATGGCTTCCTGTCATTGTCTCAGATTTTGATTTCACTTTGATTTTGAGTGGAGCTGCAGATAAACTTAGGTGAATAACAGCTTCTTTGAATTCTTATTTTTGCTTCGTCCTCACCCTCAATTGTTTGCAGTCTGAAATGAATTTAAATTGTGGGTATGCTGAAAACATGGGAGAAATGTAAATTGAAAAGTTGAAATTAATGGTACTTTTAATTAAAAAAAAAAAAAAAGGATATTTCAAGACACAAAAGTTGTCTCAAGGAAAAAAAAAAGGAAACAGAAAAATGAAAAAGGAAACATTCTGAGTTTTGGAAAATAATCTAAAAGATGGAGATTTCCAAAGAAACCATTAAGAAAAACTGATACAAATTTGTAGACGATTGCAGAATCGCCAGAGCAGTGTATTTTGCTCTACAGACAATTCCATCAAAAAATACCTTCATGATCTCTATTATCTTCTGCAAATATCAGTCCCTAAGATCCTGAAGATGGGCGCCTCAAAATCCAGGAATCAGTCCAGGATTTATGTACATACTTGAACTCTGTTATTGGTGTCCCAGCATGGGGATTACAGAACTTCTGGTGAAGTGTGTTCATCTTGGTACCACATAAATACTGCTAATTTTCAAATAAACATTAAAAAGTCACTTCATTTAAAGTTGTCTTCAGTACAACACTAAGTTAAATAAATCGTTCATTCCAAAGAGGCCTCAGTTTCCTCGTACTAGTGGGGCAGTCTTTTCTTTCAATAGAGAGATAATAGCTAAAGGAGTGGAGGTGATGAATGCAGAAAGCAGGTCAGAAGCCTGGGAACCACTACATGCACCCAGCAGGTTCCTACCTCTTCTCTCAGATTTAACCCTAGCTCTCCCAGGGCAGATTCTCCATCAGACATCACTGCAGGAGCAAGCACCCCAAGAGCAGTTATTACCAAATAAGCACTGCAGTTCTACATTATTCATTAAATCAAATTCTAGGAACTGAACCAGATGCAGGCATGTATGACCATGAAATGGCTTTGAAAAAAGTCATCTTCTCCATTTCACGATCCTGCTGAAATAATGCAGTTTGCTTCTCACATGTATGCAGGAAAGTGAGTAGACCCACCACCACGAATCTGACAGCATTAGACGGTTCTGTTGGGAATTTCATTATCAATTCCTAGGAACTACCTGCAAGCATTTTCTCAGTCTCATTATTAAATACAGAGCTTACAGAATTTAGTGTATTTCATATGCACAGTATAAATGCCATTAAAAAAAAAAATCACATCAAGGGTGTGGGATGAGATTTTCAAGGTGAGATTGAGAACTCTAATGGAAGTGGAAAAAGAATTTAATCAGTCACAGCAAGCCTGTCAAACTTTCTATTTCACTGTCTGCCATGTGCAAATATGCATAATAACCATTGCTTAATAGATGAACTCTAACATACATTAAAAATCAGCTGTTGGAATAGATGCACAAACACTTAAGGTAAAATTTGTAGCAGGATATGCCTCTGAAAACTCCCTTATGAGGCTTTTGAAATGCTTGTATGAAGGACTCTTGTTGCTTTCAATCCCCCATTTATTCTTAATATACTGAGACAAGAAAAAATAGACTCATTTCAGCTTCCAGATCCATTACTCTAGGCAAGCAGAATTAGTTTAGTCCATGTTTTTTTCCTCAATACTTAATTAAAACTCTGTGGTAAAGGGAAATATTTTCTCTGCAATATTAATCTTGTTTTATTCTTCCTCTTTTTAAATAGGAGTAAACATCATAAAACACACGATTAACTAAAAGCTGAAGTTAAACCTTGTGCCTGCATGGGATCTCGCTGACATTCCACCTCAGTATCTTCCAACGTCCAGAACCTGAGCCAGGGTTGGCAGGGAAGCCAAAGAGTCCCCTCACCAGTTTTGCCTCTTACAGCCACCCCCAAACCTCCAGTCATTAAGCAGGATCAAACTTTGTTATGCACTGAACAAACTGAGGGAAAGCTTTCCATGTAAGTCAAGAAACCACAAAAAGAAGAAGTTAAGAGCAACAGACCTAGTTCCCATAGTAGAGCTGCTACTCCAAGAAATACCAGTGTAAAGCAGAGAGCCAGGGCCTAGTAGTTAAGACGCAGCAGCCAGATGGTGACTGGACCTAAACTCACTTCTCTGCGTGATGCTACGCTTTGTGTGCACATGCACAGCTACTTGCATTAACAGAGGCTTGGAAGTCTCTATACCACACTCCCCCACGCAGGGCAGACAAATCCTTAGTCACAATGATAGATAAGGTACTGATACAGTCTAGTGGCTTCCTAAGTGCTAGGTTTTCTAAAACATCATAGCAACAGACTTCAAGAAAGAATTTGAAGAGTTCCAAGAAAGCTCTGAAAATTTGTGATAAAATTCTAAAGCACAAAGGGGCAACATGCGAGAAAACAAAAAAGCACTTGAATGAAAAAATGACAAGGTGGAAGGTAAGTAAACATAGCCTGGCTTTAAGGGGCAAGGTGGGAGTCAAAAACTGAAATCATGTATGGGAGATGCTAGGCAAACAAGACACTCCAGGGTAATGCATGGTAACTCACCACCGCAACCATTAAAACACTCTCAGAATGATTCTTTAGGAGCTACAAGCTTTAAGCTCCAGCACATAGATGTAATCAGCTTAAAACCACAGAGATAACAACAAAAATAAGAAGTTGCAGTATATGGTACAGTTCCACCCAGCAAGACCTATCCATTCTGAAGAGTTTCATGCTTCCAAGCTCCAGCTGGTGGAAAAAAATATTCCTGACACACTTTCATTTAAATGCTCTATTTGATGATGGTCCTGTGTAGTTCCCTTAAGACCAATTTAAAGTTTACCACATCCTTTCTTTGAAGGGTACTTCTAAAGTACTTGCAGAGTTTACCAACCGAGTTGGCTATTAATATTCTATTTCTCTCTCAACTTTCCAAAAGACTTTGAAAACAAACATTGATTTAAGAGTATCTCAGTATATTTCAGGATGCATGTCTGCTGCTTACTTTAACATTATTTCTAGTCAATGGCAAAAACGGCCACGAAACAGATGCAGAGGCAAGCAAAAAAAAAAAAAAAGGTCCATCTCAGAACATTATTTTGTATTTCCTCACTAGAGAGTCAGCTTTGCTTACATGGTACAGTGGATTTACACCTGAAGAGCATTTAAGACTTTCTCTTGCACCTTACTTTGCTATTGCTGCTGTCAATTACAGCAAGACTGAGCTCCTTCCATTATATTTTTACAAAGATTGACTGGACATTTGCAGTGATATATTGCCAAAATGAAAGAAATAGTTGTTGAGAATGAAGCACTGTATCTAGCCTGAAGTTGAAGTGTGCAGTCAGTCTGGACAATCTCAGAACCTGCCTTTTTTTTTTTCTTTTTTTTTCTTTTTTCTTTTTTTCCCCAGGACCACTATGTACTTTGGTTAAAAAGAGCTGGCCTCAGATGTGAATGCCAATAAACTCATTAAAGTCAAATAAATCTGGTCACAGTTCCTCATCAGTGAGAATTTACTGTCTCGTCTGCTTATCTGTCATTCTGTTCTACCCATCACATGTGGAGAAGAAACAGGACAGCAGAGCAATATTTTTTGGTGACTGCATCCCATCCTAGCTCAAGCACAACACTCAGCCATCCTCTATGCACCGTACTGTTTGTCCTGTGACACGCAAGAGTCTGTGGATCAGTTTTGCAATTTGCTTGGTCATGTCAACTTCAGCATATCCTACATCAAAGAGCTATGCCAGTTGATGATCCAGTCAGTTGCTTCCTACCCTAGGACCTACACATTTTTGAGATTCTTGGTACCTGACAATTGTTATTAATTTCAACTGGAGTTGTGAGTTCATATTAGCCATGCAATTCTCATGCCTCTTCATGCAGGGTGTTCTAGAAAGCCAAGCTCTCACATGAGAAACAGCAATTGAGTTGCTCCCTAATTAGCTCAGTATGAGGCATGGATGGTGCCACACCAGATGCTAATTCCTTCTTTGGTCTTTATACCACAAACATTTAGAAAAAATCCAAAACCTGAACAATGTTGCATCTAGCATTTTCTCAATTAACAGTTCAGTTTCCCTCAGACTCATTACCCTGATCGATCGTTAGTTGTGAGCAGTAATTGTGAATTTGCAAGTTCAAACTGAGCATTCTTGAGTTAGAATTAATTCTCCGCTTTTGGATCTCATACCACCACCTCTACAGTTCCTCACCTGCCCCCCTCCCTTTTTTTTTTTTCCCCTTAAATCTTTCTTCCCATTTATAACGTTACCTGTGAAATAATATTTTAAAAGATACAGGAGGAGCTGTGCATCTGCAATGCACAACTCCAGATTACAAATGGAAACAATTATTAGGGAATTTCCACAGTTTTCCCTAAACAGTACTTGCTAGATTTGACGCTAGAAACATACGTGGTTACTGTTAAGGGACTTTGTACAGAAGAAAAATCTCTGAAATCTAAAAATAAGAAAGAGACAATGAGAAACCCGTTTATATATATGGTAACATATATGCACTAAAATAATTTGTTATTTGTAGATAGGAAAAAGAAATCACAAACAAATAATAGCAGAAGGGAAAAGTCAATTATGATACATCATTTACCCTAAACATATTAGAGGTTAATAAATTCAAATTTAATGTAGAGCTCATGTTTGTTCAAGGACAGTGAAAAGGGGGAGACTATAAGAAAAACAACAAAATCACCAGAGGATATCAGAGTACTTTGCTGAATACACCAAATGCATCCATGCCTGCATGCACAAACCCCACGTTTTGTGGGTCTCTTTTTTACTTTCTAGAGGCATGTGGCCAACCAAGTATCTGCCAGTCCTTTATGGCTTTCCACCGCTTTTACAAAAAGCTCCAGAAAATAGTACAGCTGTGCACCATGGTAGAGCCTTTACACCTTTACTTCTCCTGTAGAAATAACGTCAGTGAATAACGCTCTCGGGGGGTAGGGAGGAATACAAAAGATGGAAAGCTGTCAAGGTCCAATCCTTCCCTGAATTATCATGGTATTCAAAAACAAGAAGATGCTAAAGTTAATGCTCTGAAAATGTGCTCAGGTGGTATGAACAGAGCTAGTTTCACAATGCATTTGCATCTGTGAGGGCTTGCTACTCGGTAACTTACCAGTTCTGAACGCAACAGCTGCCTTGAGCCTGCCTGAAAAAGACCTCACCCATTCAATCTGTTTCACCCAGCAAAATGCCACTGGGACAATCCTCTACACCCTTAGACCACTTGGCATCCAGTCGTACCTCCACACCATTGTCTCCTTTGGCAGGCTGACAGTCTTGTCCTTGACATATTCTCTGTTTGTCACATTTACTTTTCCTTGCCTTGGGAGAGCACAGGGAACTCCACGCTCCCTTTAAAGCATTAATCAGCTCCGTCTCAGGACAGAAAGACAAAATCCAGTTGGACTCTGGTTACAGAAGTGTGGTAGTCCATTGCTTACTGCATATCAGCGGGAAGAACCACTTTGGATTGTGAAGTTTCCAGAGTTAATGAGTACATAAACACAATTAAAGCAATAGCTACATTTTGTGTTCATTTTATTCTGACAGCTGTGTTTCAGCTGTGATTATACTCTGTTTTGTACTAGGAAATGTGCTCTCTGCCTTATAATGAACTCTTCATAATCAAAAACCTCAATATAAGACCCAGCAATTAAATATTTGCAAAGAGATGGACTGAGACCACCAAATCATAGGCAGGTTCTAAAATACAGAGATTAATGAAGTGTTAAACAGGCCCTGCAGTGTTTTTTGGTGACTAGACAGAAAGAAACCACAATATTTGGGTTTAAAACAAAGGACCCCGAAGGTGCACATCAGAATAGCTCTCATGCAGTTAGCTGAAAACACAGGCCACAAACGATAAGTAGTAAAAATACACAACCCTTCCCCCCAACAAATAATCATCATCATTCACCCAAAATGTTATTTCCACCACTGAAATCCTGACCTCCAGCTCCAGTTTGACTGATGGTGCTGGCAAAGGGGGCAGCTAATAAATTGAGCCATCACAGTATTCCCAGCCTAGAGGTAATGCTCAGAGTACGTTCATCTGCTACGGCAACTGTCATGCTTCACCAACACTTTCCAGCATTTCTGGACAGGAGTCACGTTGTGAGCAAGGGGCTGTATGCAAGACTCCACAGAGATCTGAGACAGAAGTGTCTTGCACCAGTGACAGTGGAATAAGGGGTTTAGAGAATCAAAGACATTAGAATAAACAAAGCCAGGATTCAGTGTATGGCACTTAAGGCCAGTTCAGATATTCAGGCTCAATTTTTTTTTTTTAATCAGTGTTAGTGGTGGTAATTGGGACAGATCTTTGTGGGCTGTCATTCCTACGTTCTTGAGCCAGACTCATCTGTTAGAAGCGTACAACTATGTCACATGGAAAGCTTTACATGCGGGTCCTTTGCTCCACTAGAAATCAAGAGTTCCCACCTCAGCTGCTATGAAGCAGTCACTACACAAAGAGGCTGGACCAAAACCAATTTAGGGTGGTTAGCATGAGAAGGATCAGTGTAAACCATTCACCTCCTTTGTTAATTTATCCTGCCAGTGTGGGTATGCTCAGGTATTAAAATCTAACTCGCTAACATGAGCACTACAGCCTTCCTCAGCTGTTATAGTTTATTGTCCCTAGCCCAAGAGGCAAATAAACCCTTTTCAAATAAATTTCAATTAGCCAGGCTTTCCTATTGTTAAAGATCAAGGAAAAACCCTGGAGAACCCCATTAACATGCAAATGAGTAGGTACACAAACATAGTTCCTATGTGAGCCTGTATCAGCAGAAACACAATTAATTCTAAATACAGATACATCCAATGAGATTAACATTGGACAGCTTTGTAACAGACTCTCGTAACCTACTAATTTATACCCACTGCTACCGCTGAGCCTCCCCAAGAGACAAAAAAGCCTCCCTCTATCTTTGCTGCCAAAAAAGCCAAATCCCTGTGGGTAACTCTCACCAGATCTTGTGCTGTAAATCCTAACGGAGAAGCAGTTCTGCAATCTGCACCACAAGGCAGCTATAGGAGCTGGATTGCAGAAATGGGGTCAAGCCCATCTAGCTTGGGTATGGTGAAGTCTACCCCAGTGCTTTGTCTCCATTAGGATTTTTTGCTCAGATTAGTTGCCTTGCCATGAAACAATACTGCAGCATATTCTACTTCGCACCAGCAGTTCCATTCCCCTGACAACTCAGCTGACATTGTCTTTATGACCTTTCCTGAAGACATGTGTCCTGTGGATAAAGCTACCATCAAGCTCAAAGCCTTCTATACAGCACAGGAGTTTAGGGCTAGGAAGCCCACTGCAACTCCAAACATAATTTGCTTTTTCATTTTGCAATAATAAATCTGGTCTGACCCTTGGTTTTTTCATTGGCTTTGGACAAGTTATTTAACCTAGCAATTTCTTGAGGCAGTAATATTTTCCTTCCTGAAAGAAGTATTTTGATAATTTCTAATTTAATACTTGCAAAATACTTTTTAAAGTTTTATTATGATTGTTCCCATACTGAATGCAATAATCATCCAAGTCCTTTATCACATTTTGCCAGAACAGCATGACTAGGCCCCCCAATACACTTTGTACTGCCCAACTACCATGAAGCACTTCTCATTAGAAACCATTCAGCTCTTTAAACAAATTTATGTTGCTCATGATTGCTTGCCTCCAACCGTTCCACCACGATGTGTGATCACTTATTATTTTCATTTTTTGCACTACCCACATTCCAAAAAGTGCATAAAGTTTAGACACTCTACAGCCTTCTAGAAGTACATTTTAAAACACATTTTCCACAAGCTTTGGCTCCTGTAACTGAGTTACAGGTGTAATGCTTATTCATCCAGGAAGAGCATTATGCTGCTGAACGTGAGCCACACAGCATAAGCTTAAGATTTTGAATAGCATAGTATAGACTAAACATCTTATTAAAACAAAAATACCACATCAACTAAAAAAATAAGAGAAAGAGCAGCATAAACTAAATTACAAAATCAATGAAAAGCCTCAGTCTCTGTATTTTGTCATCTCTAAAATGATGTCAAGTCTTCATTCTTCTCTCCCCCTTCTTTTAAGGCACTTTGACAGGGAACCAAATTGTATCATACAACACAGTTTCAGAATACAGTATAGAGCTATAATATTGAGATATATGGGCTCTCATAGAGCCTAGATAGCTACATAGCCAGAAGACAGAACGTTAACACTTGTTAGCAGCCCCATTTAAGATAACTGTAGTATGCCATTCTAACAGCTAATGCATCTCTTACATCCACTGCAAAACCCATTGTATCGGGTTTGTGTGGCAAGCTTTCAGTAGTGGGGAGGCTACAGGGGTGGCTTCTGTGAGAAGCTGCTAGAAGCTTCTCCCGTGTCTGACAGAGCCAATGCCAGCTGGCTGCAAGAAGGACCCGCTGCTGGCCAAGGTGGAGACCACTGGTGACAGTGGTAGCACCTCTGGGATAATGTACTTAAGGGGGAAAAAAACCTGCACAACAGAAACTGCAACCAGAAAAAGAAATGAGAATATGTGAGAGCAACAACTTCACTGACCTTGGTGTCTGCAAAGAAGGAGGGGAGGAGGTGCTCCAGGTGCCGGAGCAGAGATTCCCCTACAGCCCATGGTGGGGAAGACTATGGTGAGGCAGGCTGTCCCCCTGCAGCGCAGGGAGGTCCACGGTGGAGCAGATCTCCACCTGCAGCTGGGAAGGACCCTACACCAGAGCAGGCAGATGCCCAAAGGAGGCTGTGACACCATGGGAAGCCCACAGTGGAGCAGGCTCCTGGCAGATCTGTGGAGAGAGGAGCCCACGCTAGAGCAGGTTTTCTAGCAGGACTTGTGACCTCGCCAGGGACCCACGCTGGAGCAGTTCATGAAGAACTGCAGCCTGTGGGAAGGACCCACGTTAGAGAAGTTCGTGAAGGACTGTCTCCCATGGGAGGGACCCCACGCTGGAGCAGGGGAAGAGCGTGAGGGAGTCCTGCCCCTCAAGAGGACGAAGCGACAGAGACAACGTGTGATGAACTGACTGTAAGCCCTGTTCCCCGTCCCCCTGCGCCGCTGGGGGAGGAGGAAGAGAATCCGGGAGTGAAGCTGTGCCCGGGAAGAGGGGAGGGGTGGAGGGAAGGTGTTTTGAGACTTGGTTTTCTTCCTCATTACCCTACTCCAGTCGATGGGTACCAAATTAAGGTAAGTTTCCCAGGCTGAGTCTGTTTTACCCATGACAGTAACTGGTGAGCCATCGCTCTCTGTCCTTCTCTCGACCCACAAGCTCTTTGTTGTATTTTCTCTCCCCAGCCCAGCTGAGGGGGGGTCTGGGGGTGTGGGGCGACAGAGCAGCTTTGGGGGGCACCTGGCGTCCAGCCACGGTCAACCCCCCCCAGGGGGAGGGAAGAGAAAGCGGGCCAAAGGCCTCGGGAGAAGGCCACCTGCAGGAGGAGCGACAGAGCACGAAAAAGCAAGCTGTGCGGGTGGGCTGCCCCGCCGGTGGGCCGCCCTGCCGGTGGGCCAAAATGGCTCTAGCCCTTGGTCATAGGCATCGAACTCCTTACCCCCCGGACCGGCGGCACTCGACCGCTCCCCTGGTCCACAGTAGGGGGCGTTGCTGGGGGGGGGGCCCGCACCCCCTAGAGCCCTCCCGCGGCCCCGCGCCCACCGCCCCTGGTCGTGGTGCTGCACGGCCCCGGCCCCGGCCCCGGCCCGGCAGCGCCGGCTGTCCTCCTCCCCGCTCCCTCGGCCCGCTCGCTCTTCCCGAACCCTGCGGCAGCCCCAGTGCCGAGGCTGCCTTCCCGAGCGGGGGCGCTAAGACTCGGCACGGCCCAGCCACACGCCCCGACCCTGAGGAAAAGTCCCGTTCCCGAGCTCTGGTCCCCATGAGGGGGAGGCGGCGCAGGGGCTGGGCGTGAGTGGGCCGGGCGCGGGGCCGCGGGAGGGCTCTAGGGGGCGCGGGGCCCCCCCCCCAGCAACGCCCCCTACTGTGGACCAGGGGAGCGGTCGAGCGCCGCCGGTCCGGGGGGTAAGGAGTTCGATGCCTATGACCAAGGGCTAGAGCCATTTTGGCCCGCACCCGCCCATCATTTTTTTTAACCGCTGCCGGGTGCCTTCTCCGTGCCTCGGAGCGTCCCCAGCCCTTCGTGGCCGTGGAAGCGTGCCTGAAGGAGCCCAGCTCCTCGCAAGGAGGAAGGACAGCCCCCCCAGAGGAAGGCAGGAAGGACACCCCTGGAGTGCCCAGGTGAGGCCGGCGCCCCCGGCCCTCCACCGCCTCGCCGAAGCCCTCCTGTCGCCGCAGAGGAGTCGGATGACGGCCACGAAGGGCTGGGGACGCTCCGAGGCACGGAGAAGGCACCCGGCAGCGGTTAAAAACACAGCTGCGCGGGTGCGGGCCAAAATGGCTCTAGCCCTTGGTCATAGGCATCGAACTCCTTACCCCCCGGACCGGCGGCGCTCGACCGCTCCCCTGGTCCACAGTAGGGGGCGTTGCTGGGGGGGGGGCCCGCGCCCCCTAGAGCCCTCCCGCGGCCCCGCGCCCGGCCCACTCACGCCCAGCCCCTGCGCCGCCTCCCCCTCATGGGGACCAGAGCTCGGGAACGGGACTTTTCCTCAGGGTCGGGGCGTGTGGCTGGGCCGTGCCGAGTCTTAGCGCCCCCGCTCGGGAAGGCAGCCTCGGCACTGGGGCTGCCGCAGGGTTCGGGAAGAGCGAGCGGGCCGAGGGAGCGGGGAGGAGGCCACCGGAGGAGGACAGCCGGCGCTGCCCCATGACCCCATGAGAAGCCCATGCTGGAGCAGGCTCCTGGCAGAATCTGTGGAGAGAGGAGCCCACGCTGGAGCTGGTTTTCTGGCAGGACTTGTGACCCCGTGGGGGACCCACGCTGGAGCAGCGTGCTCCTGAAGAACTGCACCTTGTGGAAGGGACCCACGCTGGAGCAGAGGGAGAGTGTGAGGAGTCCTGCCTCTGAGGGGGAATGAGCAGCAGAAGCAACGTGTGCCAAACTGACCACAACACCCATTTCCCATCCCATTGTGCTGCTCTGGGGAAGGAGAAGATAGAGAATTTGGGAATGAAGCTGTGCCTAGGAAGGAGGGGTGGGGGGAAGGCTTTTTAAGATTTGGTTTTATTTCTCATTACCCTACTCTAATTTGATTGGTAAAAAATGAAACTAATTTCCCCAAGTCAAGTCTGTTTTGCGCATGACAGTAATTGGCAAGTGATCTCTCCCTGTCCTTACCTCAACCCAGGAGCTTTTTATTGTATTTTCTCTCCCCTGTCCACCTGAGGGGGGGGGGGGGGGGGTAGGGGTGATAAAGCAGCTTTGGTGGCACCTGGCATCCAGCCAGGGTCAACCCACCACACCCATGATGTGATTACAGGTGAGGGGAAGCTGATCAAAGGGGGTAGTTCATTTGCAAATGAGCTACCCATGAATTGCTTGTGCCACTTTGTGGGCAGATGTTCACTGGGAGGCACTGCTTACTGAACCCAGTATGATCTTAAAACAGAGAGTATTCTGCTAGTGTGTATCATGGAGACAGACTATCTGAGGAGTCTCCTGACATTAATGATGTTCCTGCCAACGACCTGCAGAATAACGGCAGTGATGGCATCATGAGCCCTCAGACATAACAGTTCGGCAAGGCAAACCCTTCCAGCACAATAGTGAAGTTCTACCTCCCCAGAGATACGGGAAACAAAAAACAAACTGCTTCTCCTTGAAAGCAACAGCAACATAAAACAGCACCGGTCCTCCCATCTTAATTGACTAGCTTGATTTAGCTTTTTTGACTGGATGCTGGGAAGGAAAAGAGATGGAGGGATTGAAGACATTTTGTGTAGTTGCATCCATAGCAGCTGCATTTTGACAATACCAGTGTACCAATACTGCTGGGCCAGCAAAGGGCTGTAGATTCAGCGAGTGTTAGGAAATAGGAATAATCAATCTATATTCAGTGGGATTGCTTTGCAAAGATTATGCTTGTACCACTTCTGGAGGAATTCTAAATTGAAATTATTCCTCTGAACACATACAGAAATGTACAACAAAAATTGACCTATGCAAAAAGCAGAACAACTTCTGAACCAAGGCCATAGAATTTGGTGCAAATGTTTTAGTTCAGGAAGATACTTGTAGCAATAAAGTACCAATGGAAATTAATTGCAGACTTTTAAGAGACTGCAACACATCAATAGATGCAAATTTAGCCCTCACCTCCTGGGAATCCTGAAACAGCAGCAACTTCTCAGGTTGTTCAACCATAACAGAAATTGGTAGCCTCAGCCCACGCTAATATTCCTCTTGCAATATTTAAGAAGTGTTATGCTACAGTTCAGGGAGATGTTTCAAAATATTGTCATGTCCAAATATGTTATTACCTCAACAGGAAGTCATTGTGGGTAATTTGGAAAGAAATGCTTTTCAGGAATTGAGTTCTATTACTGTATGAACACCACAACTACCAAATAGCCACAAACTGTCAGATTTGCTTCTAACGGGTTTTTAACCATAGCAGTGTTTAAGGAGAGACAGGCAAACTCAGTAACACTGAATCTTGATCAAGCCTAAATACATACTTTCAGTTTGCCACCATTAATGAACATGACATAAATTGAGTTCAATGTTCTGCTGTCTAATTTTCTTTAATAACTATGAGATTCCTGGACTTAAACTTCAAAGTGTAAATGGTATTGCATGCATAAAAAGATAAGCGTGGATGACTAACACGCTGCAGTTGTTAGCCATAAACTGAATTAAGTCACAGCTGCAAGAACATCTTGGCATGTCCATGCAGCTAGTCTCCACTTCAGTGCTCAGGTCCCCCAGTTGTCCAGCTTGCATGTAAACATGTGCATGTGCTCCAGCCTGGACCAAAACTGCATTATTTTGTTCACAAATAAATTTGAATGCAGATGACAGGCTCTCCCATGAGAGAGTATGGGAGAACACCATGACAGATTTTCAAGTTTGGGATTTTTTTCTGTTTTTTTTTTTTTCTTTTTCTTTTGCCCCAAATGATTCTCCAAGGACTATCCCAGTTAGCGTGAAATCCAAAGTCAGCCTACATGAAATATTTTGGGAGTTACTTTTGAGCTGTGTGATCCATCTCCACTCTAACATGTATGGAATCTTCAGGCATACGACCATAGGTTGATTGCAAAACAGCATCCGAGTTGAGACCTTAATTAGGGGCTTGGATAAGCTGTTAGCCTAAACATTGATAAATGCAACAGAAGAGCCACAAGTAGGATGGAGTTCTGCTTTCCAGTAAGACCCCTGTATCAAATAGGAGGAGTTTGTGCTTTGGGAATTGAAATTCCCTGCTGGACAGAAGGATAGCACACTTGAGACCTATTTTCAGAATTTAGAGGCACATCGATCTTGAGCTAGACCACTGCACAAGGATGTATTTCTTTCCTAGTGCTGAAGGTCTCAGAATAATGGTCCATTACCGAGATACATTGAGAGAATTATTCACTAAGTGCACTAGGAGGGGAGTGGTCCTGGTAGCTGGAGCAAGGCACAGAATCAGTAGTTAGGCAGGTGCATGCATGTGTGTGTGTGTATATATGTTTAATCTGCAAACTGAAATATAAAGAAGAAAAGGTCTTTCTTCAGCTTTTTGGTATAGAAAATCTTAACTGGGGATTTGAATATCTAAACACTGGAAAGGAATGTTCTATTGCAGCTCAAAATTACCCATTTCTATAGAATGTGTTTATAGGCTCACTCAAAAGTCTCAGTTTTACTTCCATTACCTTCTAATCTTCTTCTTACTATTTATATGTGTAATTTAACTGGCAATTTGCATCTATGTTCTAAAAAATGTTTGTGAAAGGGTTTTAAATTGTTTTATACACAATAAAACTATTTAAAAAAGAAAACACAAACAACCCAAACTCTCCATATCCCCACCCAACAATGCTGAAAACTATTCAGAGTTTGGTTTTCTTCTTGTTGGGGTTTTTATTTGAGGTTTTTGGTTTGGGTTTTTGTTTGTTTGTTTGTTTTAATGTTGGCAGGAAATGCAGTATAAACCTAAATTTATATCAGATTCATAATTATATCTCCAGGTAGAACTTCAGATAGATTTAAATCATTGGAGGTAGCAGTATTTTGTAGTTAGATATTCTTTATACACATTGCTATATAATGATTGATCATAATACAGAAGGAAATTATTTTAATGCTTTGGGGGTATTTTACATGAAATAGATACCCTTGCCCTTTGCACAAATAATTTCTATGCGATGAGCTATTCTTATTGATTATGACAGGGTCAACATGAAAGAAGCAGCTAACAGATGCACTTTCTCCCCAGGGATGTAGTGCATGTCAAAATTATCATGCTGAGACATGCACTGGCCTTTCAAGCTGCTTGAATCAAACTTCATGACATGAAGTCTATAAAGTATAAGCAGAGTTCAATCCCATTATTTCTTCTATCTGATTGCACAGATAATACCCTCATATCTATTACAGTCAGACTAGGCTGATGTAACAGAGACCTGGCTCCTACCTTCATACATACAGAAGCCCAAGGAGATGCCTGCCATGCTCAAAACAACACGCTGATAACTAAACCAGAAACTGGGTAGTCATGGAAGCACATACGCTATGAGACTTAGGTACCGGTATTGCCTTATACCTAAGGCTGTGGAAAGTGAGTCAGTCACCTGAGAAAGACTCTATCCTCAGCACGTTAATTGTCAATGCAAAAGTGCAAACGCATTTAGAGAAAAGCAGTAACACAGCCTGGCTCAACTTGCACTAACACACTCCCGGTCACCTGCCCTAACACCATTTGCAGCAATCTGCAGAGCAGTACTCAGATTTTCTACATCTCTCTAATTCTATGTCACTGAAGCCCAGTTATCAAGCTCCATTAGTATACAGAAGGCTGACGTTCTCTCCATGCGAAATAATCCTCTCCTCTGCCTTGCAAGGGAGGTGAATAATGTGCAGCTGCAGTTTCGCTCTGGACAGCTCATTTGGTGGCACTTGGCTGACACCTGTCGACACGGTTACGCAGTCAGCCATGATGCAAAGCACTTACACTGGCAGTTTGCATGGGACTAATCGGAACATTTGTGATATTTTTTTTCTCCATTCACTTGCTACTTTTAATTACTGCTTGTAAAGCATTTCGAAGATAAAAATATGCTGAAAAAATGCTATGCGTTATTACCATCTTTGCTCAACGGCACTTGTTTTAGGATATCTGTCCTGGGTTACCCGATGAGGTAAGCAACAAATAAAATAGTTATCCAATTTTACCAGCTGCGAGAACAAAGACAAAAGAAGGATACAACATCTGGCACACAACTGAGAAAATACAATTTCCTGCTGACACCTTGCTCTTAACTGAAGGAGCCCAAAATTAGCAGAGAGTCTCAGGAGACCTATTTGCCCTTTCCCCTGAAAGATGATGTGAAGAATTGGTTTTTGACACCAGTAGGTGCTGGAACTGTATGGAGAGACTATTTCCTCCTTCTTTCGAGCTTCTAATTTTTTTTTTTTTTAAACTCCTGCAGTTCATTCTTAGTGACCACAACCTGGTGCTCCGGACCAAAGACAGAGCAGTTTGTGAGAGCATATGGATGGGAAACTATTTTCATTTATGGTGAGGTCTGTTTACCACTGTTTCTCAGTTACTTCTGTAACAATGCCTAGATCCAGCAAGCAGAGGATCTACCTCAGGCACATAGTTACATATTGCACTGATGTATAAAAAGGCTGTCACTGGAAAAGAAGAGGAATTTTGAATGATTGGTAATATCATCTAACATTGATTTGACTCATGAAAGTACTCTGTTAAAATTCCCCAGGATTTGGAGTTAGTTACATATGTAACTAAAGCATTCAAAAGAGTAAGCTAGACAAATGCTAATAAGACACAGATTTAAGTCTTTGCAACCTAATGCTTAGAGGCTTTGCTCCCCAGTCACACTACTAAAGAAATATAGGAAAAGCCCATAGCCTATATATAGGAAATCTAGGAAAAGCCTATGCTGCATCACTGTGTAAAGTGCTATGCTTTAGATTAGCCACATCTTCCCTCTGTCAGGTACCTCTCTGGAAACTGCTGTCACTGGGCACCATTTGCTGGCATTTGGCAGTGGGGAAGCTGTTTGTGCAGCAGGCTATAACCTGCCTACATGGACTCTAAATGAGACCATGACAGGACTACAGACAGTACTGCTCAGCTTTCTTTGCTCTTCCCCCAGAAACTCCCCTGCTGTAAAAACGTATCTAAGGTGTCTGAGAAAGGGATTCTTCCCCTGTGAGCTGGTTACCCTTACAGAAAGCTTTGTCTGTCACTTATTTGGATTCATATTACAGAAAATATTGCTGCAAGCAATTTCAGCATCCCTGCAGAGCCTGCTTTGCTCCAACTCTACAAAGTAGGAAAACAAACACATCATTCCTGTTTATCAGCCAGAACACTCCAACAGGCTGGATCACTTCTTAGGGCCAGATCATCATTTGTTTAATTTGTCACTGCTCTTTTGACTTAAACAAATCTCTGCTAAGATAGATCAGAATTATCCAGTCTAGCCTTTAATGGCCCTGAAAGCAGTAATGGGTCACACATACCTACCCACCACGACATATGCTTAGATTTCAAAAAAATGGAGTCACAGTATGACAGAAGTAAACAGAAATAAGCTCCGTTGTAGAGAAAGAGCATACAGGATGTATGCACTGTCTAGCACATATAGTTTTGATATCACAATATATACACTTTCTTGGGGTTAAAGCAAAATACTGGCTTTTCAGCTATAAATGGATAGCCAAAGAACCTCTGAAATGCAGCAACTGCTGGAGTATCCAGCTGCAAGCAGTTACCACATACAAACTATAGAAGAGAGAGGGGATGGGAGAAGTAAGCCTTCATTCATTCATTCTACCTCATTTCTAAAGCAATGGGAGCTCAAGCACTCACAAAAATAAAAGAGGAGGACAAATTTTCAGGCCACAGGTGTTAAATTGCTGAAAAAAAAAAAAAGAAAAAAAAAGAGCAGAACAGGGACTTTCAGTCCAAGAATTAAAGAAAGCACACAACAAATAATAACAGCAGCAAGTTTTTGTAGACCGCTGACTGTATGTGTCTAGCTTAAAAGCTTGTAAAGCAGATCTCTACAGAGAGCTTATAGAAGTGTCTCTGAAATGCAAAATTCCAGGTAAATGCAAGGAAAGGAAAGACCTCATTAGCTACAAGGATCTTGCCCTACTGAATACATCTGTACTTTTAAAAATTACCTTTGGTAGAAGTAATATCATAGTTTGAGTGACTCAGGTTTTCATTACGCAGGAGCTTTACTGTGCTATTCCAGCAATATAAAGGCCTTAAAAGTAGTAAGGAATGCTGTCATACTTCAGAGGATCTCCTCCAGCTTTGTTCTCCCCCAGTGAGGGAAAAAAACCCAAGTTATAAATAAGAGGTATTCCTGAATACATAGGAGTATCTTCATTACGTGAACCAGCCAACTCCACAGGTAGACAGGAAATATGTTTTGGGCATTTACTGTATCAATGTTACAGGTTTGTTTTAGCAGGGATCCCAGACGTCCCTTTGGAACAGTTTTCAGGAACATTAGGCTTTCTGGTATCACAGAAAATATTATTACAATTACCACAACAGAAAGACAATCCATTAGTTACTATAAAATCTCTACAAGTTGAGACCTAGGTTTGAATCCCAGCTGTGCTCGAGTTTCCTGTACAACTCTCAAAGTCATTTAATGTTTGTGCTGCAGCTTCCCACCTGTAAAGTTTTTCTACCCTATACCAGAAATGGGTTTTTATAAAAAGCATGTATTATTTGTGTGAGATAAGGAAGTGCTTATAGTCTGCACTTATGGAAGAGGACCGTATTGTGCTAGGCACTGTACCTTGATGATGATTTTTGTATTCTCCCTACAGTTTCTCAATGGCATCTCATTATAGTCACACGTTTGGTGGCAGTAAACACACTTGAGGCCTCCTCCCATTTTAGTCTGACAAAACTGTAAAAAAAAACCCAAAAAACCCAAAAAACCCCAAACCAAAACAAAAACACATTGACCTGTCATGTATTTTGCTTTTGTTTTTTTCCTTTTAGTTTGGGTGTTCCTGATCAAACTAAACAGAAACACAGAGCATCTGATTGATGATTTAATATTTAATTGCATCATTAGAGTTTCAGTTACAGCTATAACAGCATTGAAAGTTCCTGGGTTAGGTAAAACTCCCTCCTAGGGAATATCTGAAAAATGTACCCCTCAAAGAAAGCAAATGAACACTTTGCTTCATTGTAATTATTTTGTATATGTGGTATATTGAGCTCTGGTTGGGGAACCATAAAAATTACTAAGATAAGAAACAGGCTGTCAACTGAATGGAAATGTGGCTCTGGTGATTATTTATTTAAATGGTACAGTCAGACACTTGACAATAATGTTTCAAAAAAGAATGTGCCTACAACAGCGAGAAATGTCTTTTTTTTTTCCAAGTCTTGGCTTCCCATTCACAAGGAACCCTGAGGTTCCCAGACCTATATGTGGGGCTAGGAACCCCAACTCTTTTGCTCTAGACCATTGCCTGCCTTCTGGAGATGCTGAGAGAGAAGGGTGAAGCCAGCAGTAATCAGTCTTTGAAGTAGAAGAACACTACACAGAGAGAACAAGCTTCAAGTCACAGGAAGTCCTCGTTCAGAGGAGTGGTAGAAGGAATGGTTTTGAACTTGCCTCTGGTGAAACTGATTTCAAATAAAGCACTACAACAGGTAACATTTAACTTATTAAAAATAAGAGGCAGAATATTAATTTCTAAATTACATATGAACCGAGTCTCAAGCTCTCAGCATCTGCCCATTACATTTAGATTTCAGCCCTTGCACATAATTTAAAGTAATTACAGTAAAGATATCTAAATGCAAATTAATTTTATTGAACAATGAATACTTCAAGAAGGTGAAGCCTCACATTTTTGCAAGTCAGTTCTGATTTTATATGTTTCTGGAGACCTGAAGACTAACCTTTAGCATTACCAAGTATCCATAAGCAGTTAGAATTGCTGAGCATATTCAGGATATGTGGAAAAAATCTGGACATCCAAAATGTCACCACATGTTGGTGAACACTTGAAAGCCTTACCCTAATCAAACCTTAGCTCCTAAACAGAGGAAAATGAAAGCGGCTGTGCAGAAGAGGTAGAAAGGGGCAAGATGGCTCACCCATGCTCAGCCAGCAGAGCCAGATACTGAAGGCCAGGTTCTCGCTGCCCACTTGACACCCCCCCGCATCAGTTTTCCCAGCCTTCCTGAAACACGGACCACTGACAAATCATCAGGTTCACAAGTTTAGGTTAGAAACATTATGAAGGAGGTAGGCTGCAGTCGCTTACCGCAGCTTCAGTACCAGTCTGGGATGTTAGACAAGGATTTGGGACCCAGTTCTGTAGCTCATGCTGCCTCCCCTTTGTCTAGGGATTTATTTGAGCAGCATGCTGTAAGCACCTACTTTCAAACTTGTGCCATAACCTCACTCTACAATCCTTCCAAGGGTGACATTTTAGATACATTGTAATTGCTGCATTGCTACTGCAATCAACAGGGTATTAATGATTTCTATTAATATAATGGACTCTGAAGAATACAAGCTTTTTATTTTTTCTTATGGCAATGCGACATGTTATGCTACTGTCTTCAGAAGATGCACTGAGCAAGCAGAAACTGCATCAGTCAAAAATCGTCCTTCATGGGGGAGCTCTATTTTGAAACAGTAACCCGGGTGCTGTGTCCTTGAGGGACTCTAGGTGTAATCTCTGTGCAACTATAGAAGAAATATCGAAGGTCAGAGGCACTCAGTAACTGTGGGAGAGTTAGTGATTGCTCAGTGGCTAGGAAAAAAATAATTAGCCTTGCCAGAGATTTCTGAGGAAATCCTGATGCGTTATGGGACCTATTTTACATCCTGCCTGCTAAAAGGATTATATCATCTATCAGAGGTGGCTGCACTACAAACTTCCTTTTATCATACACACACCAAAGATCAGGTGAGAGGTTTAATAAAACACTAAATGGAACAAAATGCTGAAGAAACAGAGCTATAATTACCTCTGAAGCTTTTTCCTTTCCTAGCAGGAAGTCTTTTCATTACGCACAGGCTTTGCATTTTGAAGGCACCCAAGTCCTTCCCTGAACGATGTTAGATAAAACAAAACAAAAATTCACAAGTTTAACATGCAAAGGAAAGACAAAGCTTTCTCACCAAATCCTGCTTGCTTGTTACCCTAAAACAGCAGGGTTGAGAGGAAGTAGAAAAATCAGTTGCTTTCCCTCCCTCACGGCAAGGGTAGACCAGATCTTTACTTGGAGAAAATTGGCATAATTTCTTTCTAGTCAACCAATTAAAAAAGGAGAGCTCCAGAGTCCCAGAGGCTCTGATTATTTTATACTGTGCTACTGCAGACATTTTAGTCACCATGGGGTAAAGTTACCATGATGCATGTCCTTGTAGATATATTAATAGTGAAACACTAGTACTACAATTTAATAGGATTAGCTGAAATTGCTGTAATACATTTTACAGATGGGGAAACTGGGACACAGGCAGACTTAATTTTAAGCAACTAAATCCATATTTTGGCACCAAAGCAACCTGATTCTCAGTAGTGCAGAACACTTAACTCCCACGCTGCAAGGGGCTACAGTTTCCACTATTCATTTTTCCTGGGGGCAACCACACCTCTGACTCATACACTTTCCTGAGAGGTAATTCAACACCTAACAGCAGAAACTCAAGGCCAGAGCCCGAGCCTGTGTACATCACAAAAGAGATTCCCCGCTAAGGTAATATGCCTGCTTTGCAGGTAATTCCTACAGCTGCTTTATATAACCACACATTCTCTGTCCTGTCCTTGATACTGGCTTTTTTCCCCCCCTCTCTGATCTGTACTGGAGCATCTTTCTGCCCACTTCCTTCAAAATCCATGGACAAATACTTTCCTCCTCTAAACTACATTTGCTCCATTGGAGCTGATGTTGCTCCAGTGTAAAATTTAGGTCCCTGCTGTAAGATACTGTTCTTGTTTGTCTTTCCCTTTTCAAGGCATTTCTCTTATTTTCTTTACTTCTGTTCACTAGTGTTCAGGGGGGAGAGCAGCACCAATTCTCAACCCTGCTAGCATAGCTCTAAACTGTTAAAAAAAAAAAAAAAAAAAAAGCTGAACACAGCCCAGTTTCCCGGTTACAAACCAAAAGCAAAGCAAGCTTTTTCAGTACTATATAGCAAAGCTTACCATCCCCATTACATTATCCATTGTTAGATTTCTAGTACCTTAAACTGTCACAATTTGTGCCAGTTCTTGCATTGTATTTTTTTCTTGCATTCTTATGGAGGAAACTCTGAAGATGAATCCTGGCTGTTCTCTCTCTGTGCAAACTCAAGGAGAGCTCACAACACTCTGCAGGGCATGCTACAGCATTTTCATTATATTCTGCCCTCTCTTGGTATCTTGGCTGAGTTCTCTGGTATTCATTTTCTCCATTTCAAGAGGCCAAATTAGCATCTTACTTTCCATATACCACAGCCACTAAAGCAAATTTATTCTGCTGTTAAAACATCCATGTCACCTACTAGACCTAATTTGCCTCCTGTAGTCCCCTAACTGGAGGAGAATGTTGCATCTCTCCTAGTTTAGCAGCCTCCAAGCTATGGATCCATCACCTTCCATAGCACCTGACAGCTTGAGTAGAGGAAGAGCTTCTCACCCTTTGATGACCTCCTCCCCTGTCCTTCAGCAGGAGCCCTGCTGACCACTGGTGACCTATGTCAGTAATCAGCTCCTATGACAATGTGGATATATCTAAATTAAAAAAAAAAATATTACATCAGTACTGTTTTTTGTCCAAGGTTGTTACTAAACCGAATGCTTGATGAAAGAAATTAAAATCAAGTCTTTTGCTTCCACAGGGTTAACTAGAATGAAATCTGACAGCTCCTTCACTTTAGAGCCTTTATATCCCAGATGGTTAACAAACATAGTAAATAAGCTTACAATTGCACTTTTTCTTGTTGCTGTCAACTCTAAGCTCCCTCAAGATAGAGAGCAGTAGGTTAATTGTATATGCATTGCTTACCACCTCCACTTCTCTACCCAGTGCTGTGGGGGAAAGAAGAGAGGAGGTGCTGAGTCCAAGTCCCCCATCCCTCCAGCTTTTGCCAACATGACTCCCTTAGACTAGTGAAAAACCTGGGAAAACGTGGCAGGGAACTACACCCTCCAGAGGCACACTGCCACTCTACGCACTCGCAGCGGCCAAGGTCCCCAAAGCTGCCAGTTCCAGGTGGCTCAAACGCACTGTCGCTCACATCCAACCTACAAGCTGTAGAGCAGCCTGCTGAATCCTGATGATAGCTCTGCATTATCAGCAATTCAGCTCTGATGTTTAAATGTATTTACAGTCACGAATGCTACACAGTATATAAACACACACTCTCCTGTCAAGCAGTTAGAGCTAAACCTCCTACAAAGCAACAGTAGCATTTCATGCAAATGCCTATAAAGCTAAATGACATTTTTTATACGTGTGTGATAAGTACAGAGAAAACAGTAAGCGAGATCCTTCCTTGCAAGTGGCAATTAATGAAATTATCACAGATAACCTGTCAAAAAATGACAAAAGAAAACAAATAAACATTTACAACTCAGCAGTGATTGTTTAAAGCACTCTGCCTTGCGAGGATGTCTGTTATTTGTGGAAGAGGTAGGGGTAAGGAACTACTCCAGTACACAAAGCCCCCAGTACAGGAGCCAGCAGCTCCCTTTGAGCATTGGCTTTGCAAAGGTGGAGAGAACAGATGTTCAAGGCCACAATCACTAAGTCAAAACCATCAGGAGCTCCCACGGATGAAGGGATTTAACATCACATCAGTGCAGCCTAGTTCCCCCCCAACCTTTCGTAGTGAAGTGAGTGACCAATGTGCCAGCCAAATATGATTAACAAAGAATGGGCTTAAAAGTGGCTTAAGAGTGAATACAGAAATGCAGCATTTGGAAGCTTTCCAACAGCCAGCTCTAATCAAAAGAAATTACAACACCCGGTACACCCAGCGGGACAGTAACACATTATTCATACAGCTAGGTCACAGCCGTGTCTGAACGCCCCAGTGACGGTCATGAACTTCCCGTGGTCAGCCCTGCCCAGTTCTGCAGTGTGTTATGGTCTTCACACCTAGAAGGTCTGCATTCTTACAACATCGTCTTCATCATCTTCTGTCCCCTCCTGGTGGTTTTTTGCCCTGTTCTCTGGTATTCATTTTCCCCATTTCAATAGGGCATATTAGCATCTTGCTTTCCATCTACCACAGCCATTAAAAGAAATTTATTCTGCTGCAAAACATCCATGTCACCCACCAGACCTAATTTGCCTCCTGTAGTCCCTTAACTGGAGGAGAGTGTTGCATCTCTCCTAGTTTAGGATCCTCCAAGCTATGGACCCATCACCTTTCACAACACACCAATTCAGCCTGGTCACCCATAATTATTACCAGGACATTAGAAACAAAAGTTTGTTCAGGAGTACCACAGGGTTTAATGAGGTGATGCTGGTTTTAGGAGGTTTCTTTTGTGTGCTACTGCAGCACAACAGGAAAGAAAAACAAAACAAAACAAAACCCCCCATGCAACACAAAGAGGAGAGACCTCTGACACCAGATTCTGGACTGTTACGAGTTACAGGAAAATTACAGCCTTTTGTGTGCTTGGGGATCTATCCCATAACCCAGAATTCATCCACTCTCAGTTCATAGGATACTTCTGACCAAAAACTGAAATTTAACCCTACTTATGTCATTAACTCAGCTAAAACCAAACCAAAACCAACAAAACAAAAAACACAAACACAACAGACAAAACATTCTTGAAGTGCACAGCTCATGCCTTTTATATGAACGTGGTCTGTATTCCTTCAACAAGGACTACTGTGGCTTCCCCTGCAGTGACTCTCACCTGCCACAGCAATAGTTTCTCAAGTCCTCAGTTCAGCACTGTAACAGAGGCAGAGCCCATGGTGTTTTGGAATAGGGCTACCCCAACAAAGGACTCTTCAGTATTGCTGTCTGGGGGATTCTCAGTAAATTTGTACTTGTGTATGCGTCTCTTGAATTCTAAATTTGTACAAACATGAGCAGAGTCATTATAAAGTGCTTAGGGATTTTCAGCAAATCAGAAGGCTGGGCTAGATGAACTTACCCTAACCCTTACAAAGAAAATTCACTATTCTAGCACCAAGTACTATATTGTCTATCACACATCACATTTCACTATTGCTTCCGTACTACTTAAATAAATCACTGATTACTTCATATGTGTGAAATCAGATTCTTTACCTCTTTAATTTCCAGAATAGTCATAATAGAAAATGTGTATCATCATCAAATAACAAACAAGCAAATCTGTAACTATAGAACTGCCTACAAAGAAGTCCTTATATACTCTCAAAAGGAAATCTGAAATTCAAACGCCTGAGAATAAGAGAATATATTGTTTAAAAACCAACTAATTAACAGAACAAATACACAAGAGAGAATGATACAGAAGAATATAAGGTTTTGTGAGCTCCCATTTTACCACTAGCATTTTAACAGGAAAAACATCCTAATTTAGAAGAGACCATAACTTTGACTTCTCCACAATGTTATTTGGGAATTTAAATTGTTCCTTTCAGCTTTGGAAAGAAATTGCCCAGAGTTTGGTCAAGAACTTACTAATGCGATTTGAAATACATCCATTAACACTGAGGGGATTGGTTCAGACTCCAACAGCACAAAACTATTTTGAGCCACCATTGCAAAGCCAATGTCACTGTGCTGTTATTAGAAGTCCACCAGCAGCCTCAAACCATACTACAAAGTAATGGTGATCAATTGCTTGAAAATGCAATTTTTACAGAAAAACAAATCTATTGGTCAGAAATTTTATTAGAAATACGGGTGACACTGTCTGTATTGCGTTATCTATCCTTGAGCTTTGCCAATGATTCCATAAATCACTCGGGAGACGCTTTGTTTTAAATATTGTGATGGTTGCACTGTCCTCAGCACCAGAAGTACAGGCTTCCACTTCACCTCATACCAAAGTGTTTTGCTGGATGAGGCAATACACAAGCAAATTAGTTTACAGCTTTAGCGTGTGAAAAGCTGTTAAGTTTCCCAAAAGCTGTGAAGCCTTGTTAGAGGTGCACTCAACACAAGGGAAAAACTCTAAAAAGCAAGAGTACTTCATTTAAAAACTTCCACACACAAACAACACAGGCCTGTCATCCCCTCCCAGAATTGTCGTGCTTTTGTTCCATTTTTAAATCAGATTTCACTATTGCTTTAGAAGAACATTTACACAGCAAGAGATCATTGTAACAACATGGCTTGAGAAAACATGCTAAATGTGTACAGTGAAGCAGTTTGTGCATGCTAAGAAGTCAACTTGAAACACACTAAAGCTGCTGTAAGTTCTCCATTATGATAGACACATACCTCAGCCTTTTGAAAAACTGCCAGTTTTCATCCTACAAAATGGCTGCTCAGCCTTGAGTCTAGGGTTTTCTTAAAGTGGGCTGCTGCTGTTTTAATCGCAGTGGTTCCTATTAGCTTAAGTGGAATGCTGTTACAGTTATGGAGAGAGCTTAGGCTCGAGGGCTGCTGCTTTATAGAGCCTCACGTTGTGCACATTATTACCCAGATATGCTAAAAAGAAGAAGAAGAAAAAAAAGGACAGTTTACATGAGTCAGTGCTTTCCTCCCTAACCAAAGAAATGCAGCTGAATACTATCCTCTCTCTGGAAAAGTACGATAACCTTTTTGAAATTGAAGTGCAAACTGGAAAAGAAGTTGGTTGAAGGCCAACACATAGGCCTGCCAGACAGCATTACTACATTTTGGTTCTCTGATTTGCTAGAGACGCTGTTTGATATTGATCTTTTGTTTGAACTTCAGTTTCTAATTTGATAAAATGGTGACAGGAACAGCAATAGCAAACATAAAGCAACACCCAAACTTCTTGATTGTTCCATGCACTCACTAATTTCCCAGCACATCATCAACAAAGCAAATGCAATCACACATACGCGCCCTCTTCCCCCTTCCTCTTCCCCAGAGTATCCTATGTGTTTTCAGATTTGATTACTACAGGTTCAGAAATACCTGCTCCCACAATTACCATTTATGAGGCATGCAAGGCATTTTTTTCCCTATAGGATTTGAAGTAGATGTCACCCATATTCTATTTATTTACCTCCATAGAAAAATTTTCCACTTTCATCTGCTTTTGCTTAAAAAGATGCAAAGAGGAAAGAGTCTTGATCTACAATGGGACTTGATGTTTTTAGTGCACCTAATTAAACAAATTCTTCATTAAATAAGGCTAGAATAAAACATTGGTTTGATAGCTGAATCAGGGACCCAATTAATAAAATATCACAGAATTTTTGGTGTTGGAAGGGATCTCTAGAGGTCACCTTGTTCAACATCCCTGTTCAAGCTGGGTCACCTAAATCAAGTAGCCAGACCATGTCCAGAGAACTTTTGAATATCTCTAAAGTTCCTAGGTTCCCATTAAGAACTTTTAAAAATTGCCTGCTCTTTAGGGTGAGCAATTCATATCAGATCTGCACAGACCTTGCTAGGTCATCTTTTGATTTATCTTCTCGCATATGAGAAAAGTAGTTTGAAAGTTAACATTAAAACTTCATTGGCAATGATTTCCTCCTAGAAAGAGTATAGTGTAAGCACCTAAAACTCCATCAAATAGGTGAAAGATGGCACAAACGACATTTCTGAATGCACTGGGAAAACTCCAAATACTTTAAATGAGACTACTTCAGAATGAACACTGCCTCAGGATGTTTGCATCACACCACTCTCTGGTTCTGAAGTTTTGTTTTTATGGATTTTTCATCGCTTGCCTCAGCCTTAAGATTCTGTAAAGAAACTTGCTAGAAACTGAATTTTAAAAGCCTTTGCGATTCTTCCCTTTAAAACTTCTAAAAATCAAATCTCCTTAATCCTGGAACAGATTTATGTATAATTTATATGTGAAAACTCAAGTCACATACACTGACTTCTGTACTTAAGGCCAGAGTAGTAACAGCATTACTTTCATTTGTAATCTAGTTACACAGAGTAACAACGAAAAAAGGAAGTCTGGTAGCATCAGCCACTACAGCTGTACGCAGTTCTTTGCATCCCTATCCATCAATCAAGCACCAGAGAGAAAAAAAGTTAATGCTTACAGAATAAAACAAACATCACTGCCATAGTCCTCAGAGCTATCACCAGCATAATGCTGGAGAAACTGCAGGTTGATTTGCAGCACGGTGCAGATGCTAGCTGTTCAAGGCATCAATGGCTTTGTAGATTCTGTACTGTACATGAAAAGAGAACACAGGAACCCCTACTTGCACAATTCATCTAATATCTTGCCTGGATTTAGCACGTCTTTAACAGGATTCCAAAGTTTCCTCCTTTATTAAAAAAATCCTTCAGAATGGCAAATTACAGATTGCAAGCTGAATACAAACAATGGAACAATTAATTTACACTTAGCTAGGGAGAATCTACAGCACCAAAGTTACTCCCTTTGAAACTCAAACACCATTAGGTGTCTTTACTAATTCTAGTTATCATCATAATACCAAAAATAGACTAATTGATACATTTGCACAGTGCTATCTCAGAATGCAAATAATTTTCATTAAATTCCATCTCTATGAACATACCTGTAAGGGCTGCAAAGTATTTCTCAGACAGTGAAGTTTAGCTGGATTAGGAGCACATAGAATGGAAGAAACTAAATTGTACACAAGCATCGGGTAATATTCAAAAGGTAGTCAATGCATTGACAGAAATACTATTAAAATAATAGTGTGCCACGTGTATCTCAAGGAATTCCAGCATAATACTTCAAAATATCATCACAAAATGGCTAGTTCTGATTTAGGGGCACAGTTTAAATATTCAAAAGGAAGGAGTATATATCCAATGGCCTAGGGACTGCATTTGCAAAATACCTACTCACCATTGCAAAGACATCACAGCAGGTGATCTAGCAGTAATGAAACAACTGGATGCAAGGAAAGAGTTCTGCTACAAGTTGACTACGGCATATTCTACAGCATTTACCAATTACCTACACAGGCCTCCGAAGCACTCTTCTCTGCAGGCATAAAATCAAGAGCGCAGCAAAACAACTTAAACTTGCAAAGGCACATTAAAGCAGAGCTCATAAAAACTGTCTGTCAGAATCAAGATGTATGCACATGGGCAAAGGCCACAAATCAATCTAGACTGCACTATCTAAAGGAGAGATTTGAAGGAATTTGAGAAGTAAGGAAGATCATTAATCTCACACTTGTCAGGCCACAGAAGTGCATGTGATTCTGATTCACATTAACAAGATGATGTAGGCAAGAGTCACTGTCCATGAGTCTCCGGAGGGCGGGTCCCTAAACTCTACCTCCTGCTTCAAGAACTGCTTAAGCATTTTATGTTGAAGAGATTTTTCATGTAAGTAGTGGTAGGAAGAGAACAGCAGTCTATTACTCCTCTGGTTCTCCCAAGAGTGCTCTGCTCACCCAGGTATAAGGCAACGTCTCCACTAGATTGCTCTCCCACTGCATTTTTTCCAAACAGCAGCCCAGTTTACACACGAAGTCCTTCAACTTACTTCCCTTCACCTCAGTTTACTCCCTAATCTGCCAGGGAGGAGACGAATGTGGTAACACCACAACCAAAGCAGGAAATGAAAGAGCAGTACCATACAGAAAAATGGCTGGAGAAAAGCTGCAATTGCAAGGTGGCAAGGTTTTAAACAACACAGGAAGCCCTCGAGGGCAAGGGCAAGAAAAGTAGGAGGCTTGTTTGCTGAACAAACTGGCACGCTAAAAGAGGTAAGTCCAGGTCATTACAGCTCAGTAATTGACTTGCTTACCAATAAGTTTTGTTTGAAAACCCTGGTATTTCTTTGAAGTATAGTTGATTCTTTCTGATACTTGCAGATGGGTATACTTTACATAGAGGTTTAGCAACCATTTATGATATATGGCCTAAATGACAAATGAGCAGGTGGAGATGACTTCATAAATCATTTATGATACATTATGGCCATTTTTACGCTACCATAGTTTGCAAAAATATTAACAATAAATGAATGTTGATAGAAAGGTTGTGGGAATGTTTGAGTGATTTTATTGTATTTATAATACACAGTAGTAGTAACATGAAACCAGCTATCAATGGTTAATAAATGTTTTAGCAACATATGTTATAAATTATAAATGGGTGACTATATATGCCATATAAAATATGCATAATGTTTTCAGATGTTTGCTAATCGTATGCTATAACTGTTTAAGAAACTATTAATAACAAAGTGACTAGACATATAAAAGTTTCCAGACATGTTCACGAGACAATTTCTAATTAAACAAGTAAATTTTAAAATAAAGTAAATGCAATTATATTGGTCTCTGACATACTGTAATTGTTTAATAAGTCTTTCATTCTAAGCTGCATGCAGATACTGCATACTCTAAATACTGTATTTTGAAAAAACACTACATAGGAGAAACTTTCCAATTGTTATTGTCTGCTGCTGAGAGACTTCTTAATTCCAAACATCTATTTTTAAAGACAAAATATCTTTTTCCAAATAAATATTTTAATGAAAGGCAATATCATGATTTTTGTGGAATCTTTGCAGGGCAATAACACGTCTGCTTCTGAACGTGCAGGAATTGGTAAGCCTGTTCTAATTACAAGAAAGTTCCTATCATAATTGAAAATCTCTGCATTATTACCATTGTTTCTGAGGGTATTTGGAATATACAGATGTATCCATATAAAGAGAATACATCAATACCTAAAAGGTGATTAAGTCAGAAGTACTATTTTAAGTTTTTCCCTTCTTATGTGTCAGTAAAGGAGAGAAATCAAGATCCTCACAGCTGGTAGAAATGTAGTTGTTCTCAAGTTCACCACAGCTAATGAAGGTAGCCTTTTATGCAAATGTGACACAACTAGTTAAAAGGAAACAACATACATTCCCTTTCATTTACATTTATAATTTGATTTTCTAGCATTTTGGGGCTGTGGAAATACACAATATTCATTATTGCTGGCCCAGCTGCCTGAGAAACAGAAAGAAGTTACTACTCCTGACATGGAGACCAACTCACATTTTTATTCCCTAAAATTAGATCTCTTTCAGGAATAGAATTGTTCTGAAAAATGAAAATAAATGAGCTAAGAATAAGGGAGAACATTTTATTTCTCTAATGAGGAATGTGAATACACAAGACTTGTGCACAGCTCTCTCCAAGCCCACAACAAATAAACTTGCTATTCAAAATGGAGCCCAAGTCCCTTTACAGCTCATGTATCATATTTTACTTTATAATAATTCAGTCCTGTTACAGCAGTGCACAGATTTGACTCTTTCAAAATAATTCTCATTGCCCTCTGTAAAGTTTCAGTCTGTATTCCATGGTTAGTAAATACTACACAACTCAAGTGTATAGTTGTCAAGCCCATCCACTTGGCTCAGTCTGGACTCTTGTCAGCAGCAGCAAGAAATTACTCCAGAGGCTCAATACCTTGGTAAAGTTTTGATTCATTTTCTGGGGTGAGTTTATTCTCAAGAATGCTTTTTTCTGCCTGCTCTCTAATGACACTATTACCTGGAGGGGGACAAACTTCTGCAATAATTGGAGCAACGTCATAAAACAGAGCCTAAATTAGCTGAATTCAAATAATACAGCAATGGGGAAATTGTTTACAAGCATAAAATTTCATTCCAATCTGATCTATCGATTGTACACTTACTCCAAATTTCAATTAACCTACTGCCTGCAACAGTACTACAGAAGTACTTAAAACTAAGCGCATGTGTAATTGTTTGCAAGATCAGGTCAGTGATTCATCTACAATATTAAGCTGTTCAAAATTGAAAAGCTTGTGCGTGTCTATTAATTCCAAGGGCTCACACCATCCATATACAATTATCATCTATGCCTCCCAGTTTGTCTTCACTTAGTCAGTGAAGAACATGCATATTTACATAATTTAAATGAAAGCTAATGTATCTTTCACATTAAAATGATACCAGCTCTGTATCCTCCCATCTGGATTAGAGCAGGCAACTCCATTCATGTTCTATTTATGAGAAACCTGCTCAGAAAAATGACAGGAAGAGAATCAAAAGGGGAAGGAATGGCACAAAAGGAATATTTTGCACCTGCTCCCTCCCCCCAAAAACTAGATCTCTGAATTAATCTCTCAGTTTTAGACTAGCACAATTTTATTTTGCTTGCCTTTTTGTCCTTAATTTTACACCCTGATATGGCAATAGAAATTCTTCAAAAAACGCAAAAATCTAAAAAATAAGGTTGTCTCAGAAAGGGAATTGTTTCCTGCTACTTATTTTCCTGACAGTCTTTGTACATAATCTAGATTGCACGAAGCCTTCCTCTATAAAATTATGAGAGTTATCAATCCCCAAACTGTAGCACTGAACAATTCCCAGGCAGAAGAACGTAAGTGAATTCCAGATCACTAGGACTAAGGAAAATAAAGATTTTTGCCACTGATATACTAGCAGATGTTGGGTTTCAGATTTACTCTGTAGGGCCACTGAAACAACAACAACAAAATTTGGGATGAAAATGGCATTCAGACTGCTGATGTATCTACTCTGGTCATTTGATTACATTCTCTTCTATAGATTTTTGTGATATTTTTCAGCACCCCAAACATGTTAGCAGATTGCTGAGGAATCAATTAAGTGCCCCCTGTACCTACAATTCATATCACACAAATGAATAATCCACTCGAGAGGAGTCTGCATTTCCCTGATCAGTGAAGTGAGCATCATAAGCCTTCTCCTAACTTACAAAGCATTGCAAAGTTTAACTGTAATTTTTAATGTGGACTGAGAGCATCAGGCCAAACATATGTGATTACTTACAGTTTATTGTTAAACACAGTGATCTTCATGTACTGAACATTTTATTTGAAAATTAAGAGAGCAGTAAACAAACAATGTTACTGCTTATTGCACTCGTAATTCCCAAACTGGTAAGAGGATTTCTGTCCAATTTCAGTATGCATTTATTGCATGTTTCACTGTTCATCTAATCAGAACGGGGAATCATTTGCTTCTAAAATAACCACAAGAAAAATAAAATAGATATCTGAGTAGGATGACTATAAAAAAAATTTCCCTGGCAGCTCCAAGAGCATACTTATCAAGAAAATGTTAGGTAACTCCCCCATTATATCAGCATCCAGTTGGCAATAGAACCACCTTACACTTTCCATGCCTCACGTTTTCCTTTAGAGGACAGCAGGGCACTTCTGAAGTCTACCATAAGTTTCTGTACATGACCTTCTGCAGCGTGAACAGAACTCAAAGCAGATGGTGATAAAGTTACACAGAACATGTAAGTTATACTCTGATCTGGAGGTCAATCTTGTTTTCAATAGCTGTTTCAGCTTCTCACGAAAAACCCATCCACTTCTCACAGAAGCTAATAGGAATCTTTCAACTTGTTTCCACAGGGTCTGGATTTATCCTCAGTTTACTTATTACAACACACAGCAAAAAAAGGACCACAGCATGCTGTAGTTTTAATGGTCTTCATTAAACATCAAAAAGCAGATAGTAAGCAATAATCTAACTTTTACCAGTGTATATTCTGCTATACCAGTACTACAGAGTCTTTAAGACATATTCACTATTGCTGTATGAGGACCCCTAAAGCAGCTGAATACCAAGCCATTTGGCTACAGCAAACCTAGAAATGTGCTATTCCCACAAAAAAACCCCACACCAATCACCTGGCTACGGAACTAATGGCTAGAGATGAACCAATGAAGATGACCAAGAAATTCTCTCCTAAAATGTTCCTCAGTTTTGAAAATGATATCTACAGTTCTGAAGCTGTCTTCCACCCAAATCCTTCCCAATAAGAGACAGATGTAAGTATTCCGTACTTTGCAACAAAAATCCTGACCCCGGTAAGCTTTGCCACGGGAAAAGTGCAAAAGTTTCCAGGAGGTCTACCAAGGTCTGAGCTATGCTAGCACTATTGGATTTACAGCGAGAGGCTCAGCAGGATAAAAACAATAAATGAACTGGATTAGATTAAATAGTCGGACATCCTCCCTTTTGAAAAAGAGAAAATAATCTAATTGAAAAAAAAAATTACAAAATAAATGACATACCCTGGGCACAGTCCCAGCAGAAACTGCTGAGGCTGGTCTTTTGAATCCTTTCATTTCTGCAGAAGTGGAATAATTTCACATTTGGAAGTATCTGCTAGCTTCTGGGAAACCAGATTAATTGCACAGTCCCAGCTTCAGGATCAAAAACATTCTGATGTTACAGTACATGCTTTTTTTTTGGATTATCTATCCCTAACTGTTCAGTTCAGATAAAGTTCATAAACTAGAAACTTTATGCCACTTTTTTTTGAAGTTGATGCTCTGGAAAACTTCAAAACCAGTAAGAAGTTTCTTTTCATATTACCATTGTTACTCATGTTTCTTATGTAGCACCTAGGGACCAAGCAAGACTGATGGCAAATTGTGTCAGGCACTGCACATGCACAGCAGTGCGAGTCCCTGACCCAAGAAGGTTATAAACTACAGTGCAGAAACACAACCTGGGCTTGAAGTGGTAAAACACACAGAGCAAATACCCCAACAAGTGTCATATCTGCTACATTTTTCACTCTCAAGAAAAGTGAATGGTTACTAGGAGCATATAAGTTAAAGAGACGGAAGGGGAAGATAGGGAAGTGGGTAAGATTTCTTATCCTGTGGATTGCAGGACACAAGGCATGAAAGGAGAGGGAGATTGAGTGCAAGATAGCGTAGCATAGGGACGGAGAAAATGCAGACAAAACTGCAAGAAGGTTTCTAAGCACCAAGAGGGTCCCTGCTTATTAGTTTCAGTTCTCTTCCAATTTTCTTGTCAAGTTCATCCAAGGAGAATAAGGAAATCAATGCACAGATCCCAATGCTCCTGCAGCATTTTTTTCCCCAAATTCTCAGAACCAGATGAAAATTAGTATGGTTTTTGTAAAAAAAAAAAAAAAAAAAAAAAAAAAAAAAGAGTATGAAATTGTCTCTAAATTTTTAACCAGCACTGCAGTGTCTTTGAGCAATTGCCTCAAATTAGACTTAAAATTAACCTTTCATAACTCCAAGCTTTGATAAATTCCATCCCATTCCGAGTTTTATCCATAGTTCTTTATTTTAGCCAGGGGGAAGGGGGAAGTCCAATCAAACTACCAAGTTGTCATTAAAGAAATTGCACTTTTTTGATTCCTCTGCCTGTCTGGCAAGCTCCATAAGTGCTCCAGGCTTCTGGGCGATCATCTAAACAAGACTTCTGACCACCTAAGATTACTTGATGCATGAACTTTCAGATTCCCTTACAGAACAAATAGCTATGATTACCTATAATAAACCTAAATCAAACAAATGTTGCACATTAGAGCTTATTCTTCCCTTCTCATACTATCAAAACACAGTGCAACCAGACAGCATGCATCTCCACTAGCAAAACAGAGAGGCTGGGCAACACTAGAAAGCGTTTAATGTTAATACTTGGGCTACCAATGGAATAACCTGTGAAGCTTTTAGTTTACAGATACTAAGGCCACTTGCTCATCTTAGATTGTAAGTTATTCACCCACAGAGAGAAGAAAATTGTGCTATGCATAACACGGATGTCTAAGATATCATCATCATTTAAAGCCAGGTTTTCAATAAGATTTAATTTTGGCACTCAGTACACTGAAAGTTGAACAGCTAACCACTGCCTTGTAGGCTCCTTTTAACATTGTACATGGGTCAGCAGGAGACATATTCCTAGAATTCAAGGCTTAGGCTTCAACAGCTTCTTTTCCACTCATTTAAGTAGCTTCATAGCCACTCTTTCAAGCCCCTTAATCCTCCTTCCTCCCCTTTACCATATATCATAACAAAACTCACTCTCTTCAGGGTACAATGCCAAGGTCCACATTTCCCCAAGTATTGGTCATTCCTCAAACCTAACCGCTTGTTTTCCTTCCATATCTCACAGGGCTAAAGCCAAGGAGGCTTTTATGCCCTTCATAATGTAGTTCCTAACCCCATACAAATCTCTCCCTTTCACCACTACTGATCAATACAACACTAAAGGTGTCACTGCTCATGTATTTGTGCAAACCTGCGGCTGACCTCATTGCTGTTCCATTCCCCTTTGCTCTAAGAACAGTCCCCTTAAATCAATTATTTATCAGCTCCACAGGGACTTCAGTAATAAGTGCAATGAGATTTGTGGCTTCTGGGCCAAAATGAAATCCCATAACACACAAAAAGTTTTCTGTTCATACCTCATTTTCCAATTTCTTTTGAAGTCCCTACAAAACAGCCAAACCCTTGAGTGAACGAAGATTTAATAGCTCTTTGTCAGCACTTACTGAAATCATCCCATACACAATGAGAAATCCAGTGCTAAAGGCAAGAAGATGACATTGCCTTCTCCCTAAGTGCCAAGCCAGCTAAGCCCTCAGAGCTTTATTTCCAACTATCTGCAACACCTCTCTACTATCTTGTTATATTCAGCTCCACAAGAATTCTCACATGTACTTTATTTCTGATGTGTTGTCTCAGATGCTGTGAGTCCATCTCCAGAAACAATCTAAGTTATCCATGCTGGACAAAATACTTTATATTTTGTTCTTCAGAAACGTTAGCAGAGCTCAACATTTTTGCAAGGAAAAACAATTCAACAGAGAGAAACTTTGGTACTGGGAATGAGGAGGCTTTTAAAAGATTCAAGATAGCATGCCAGATTCCCCATTGTATTCTTCCATTTCAGTCTGGTTGCAGTAGCAGAGAAAAAGGGTCTCAGTGGTCAATTAGGACTCTTATCTATACAACCCCTATGTGAGAAACGTATTCTTATCAAAGTCTTTTAGGCACTGCTGTACTAGCTTTGAGCAACCTTCAGGTATAAACAATACCTTCAGTCAACAGGTTGTCTACAGCAAATATCCATAAACAGTTCAGCAGCACAGAGAACTACAATTCCTGTACTGTGTACTGAAGGAACAAACTTCTCTCAGCTGTATCGAGAGGTTTTATACATTAAGAATTATAACAGGGACCCTGGTTCGGGTAGAGGGGAACCCACCAAAAAAACCTGAAATAAACAACTCCCATGTGAATCCCATCCTGATTTTTTTTTTTTTTTTTTTGGAAACACTGAGTTGCAGTAACCTAAAGAGAATTAAGGTCACGTCAGCTTTAAATTCCAGCAGTACATTAGACCCACACAATAAAATTCCATCCTTCACAGGGTGTCCTCCAGCATTCCCCAGTTGTTCAAAGCAGGAATTTGGAAATCAGAACACACTGTTTCTTTAACTCCCAGCTACAGTGTTCAGGTGGTACATTCACCCTACCAAGACATTAAAAAAAGACTAGGATGAACCCTATTTTGTTTGCTTTATCTGATAAATACAATTGACTAGGGCGGTCTGATGTTTTGTTTTATTTTTATAATGGCAGCATATAAACAAAGAATACTAAACCATACAAATACTCAATTTTAATCTGTACTTCAAGTGGGCCTTTGACTTGGCCATCTGCTCCATTTCCAACTTCATCTTACTAGCCTTCCTCACTCTTAAGAAATATAATCAGACATTTTTAAATACACAGATTTCTCCTCTGCCATGAGATTCACTTTTAATAAACACATCCACCTGATCTCTTGTTCTCTGTGTGAACACGAGGTATAATCACTCTATACATGAACATCCACACTGCAAAACATCCACAAGACACCTTCTGGCAGTGCCTGAATGGCCCCTTCAAACTGAGAGTCCCACCCCAGCCTGGGGCAAGAGAGCCCAGATTACATAGGGAGATTAAACTGAGATACTATATGGACAGGGTAGGGAAGCAGATTTTGGTAATGCTTGCAAAGACAGAAAGAAAACAGGATTATTTTCCTACTCCTTCACAGATGTTTTAAGTGGCTTTTTTTTTTCTTTTTTTTTTTTTGCCACAGTTAAACAATATTTTGCCTCTAAAACTCTGTGGTGAAAAATTAACTTTAGGCCTCACAGCAGAAGGGAGAACAGGGGCTGAAAGGATTAGCAACACACGCTGCATGGCTCACTGTGCTTTCAACAGTGATCACCACAGGTAGAGCTTGCAGGGGAAAGAAGTCTGACATAAAACTATGTGAAGAATATATATTAACGTACTTGGCAGACAGACTAGTATTATGTTAAGATGGAAGAATTTCTTTGATGGAGACAATGACCGTGGCTTTGGAGACTAGGGATTCAGTGGATCAAATGCCATGGCTGACAGCATGGAATCCTAACGTTGAAAAGCAACTCCTGCAACTCCCATCCCATCACCAGCACAGTCTCATTTCTGCGCCTTATCTTAATCCAGTTTTATTTCTTCTTCATTTCTTTGCCCATTTCTTTAACAAGCTTTCTGCCTTTACCACTAGTTAGGATGAAAGTAGTCAGAAAAAAGTTACGTTTCACATAAAAAAGTGAAATTTCTTCCCTTGGGAATTGAAAGGCATCATCATCTGGCAAATCTTTAGCTCTCCTTGCTTGGTAATCTGACAAATTCAGAGATTCAGCACAATCTAATTTAAAAACCCCAAAGCCATAAACAGCATATATTAGCACTGGGTAATTTTGTGAAGAGAATGGTATATATATATTGCTAGGGAAAAAAATACCACTCGGTGACATAAAAATATCATTTTGACCTCAGGGTCAAATTTTCAAGAAACTTCTAAGTTATTGGGAAATTCCCAGAAGTGTTTGGCTAACTAACTCCCACTGGTTTAAGAAAAGCTAGATACACTTAAGAACTGGAGCTGTAGAAACCCAGGAAAACTGCTTCCAGCACATGTTGTCATAGCTTATGTCTGGGTTTACAGAGTGGTTGCTAATATCATAGCAAAGCAGCTATTTAAAGCACTCTCAGCAAACTTTTTCCTGCCTCTGCAAGAACACACACTTACCTTACCATCTTCCAAAGCCACATGAAATAAACCTGATTATTTTAGAATCAGTATTCCAGTGTTAACTGGAATATTAACAGTGTTAATATTCCAGTGTTAACTGGAATATTAACAGTGTTAACTGGAAATTAACAGCTGCTGCTGCCGAATGTAACTGCAACAAACAGGCTCCCACCCCCCCCCCCAAAAAAACCCCACCGGATTATCACAGCTGTTTTGCTGATTCATCACATGCCTGAATGCAACATGTTTCTAGACCAGGTCCCCTGCAGAAAAGGTCTGTGGCGTGCAATAGAAAGTGCTGCATTTATTGTGCACGTTTAAGTGCGGGCTGTAGAGTTCCACAAAGATTCTGGCAGTGCTGTACAAAGCACCCTGTAGGGTGGTGTAAAAACCTGGAAGGAAGCGCTCTCATCAAATTCCATAGATCTCTGACACACAATACAAGGAGAACCCATGGGTTTAATTCACAGTGAAATGTGGAATTTATCAAAAGACAGTGAAGCAGTGGAGGGCTTAAAGAAGAAGCATTTTGTCCTGACACTGATTCACCTCCACCACCCTTGCTACACTAGCCGTGCTAGAAATAAGTGAATTTTTCGATCAGTACTCTTTTCTTTCAGTTAAAATACAAATTCGTTTACTATAACAGTCTAGAATACAGAATAAAAGACAAGTTCATTATAGAATTAAATACTCCATATTTATCTATGCCAGAGAGAATGTGTGCTGCTCCTGATAGACTTTAAAACTGTAGTGGATTCTAGGACTAGAGTCCAACAGGGGATGACAGCGTATCAAATATTTGAGGCTTTTGCGAGAGCAATGAACAGTGATACATCGCTTTCATCTCTGTCAATAAAAACACAGACAGCTTTGATGAAGGTCTCAATATAACAAGCAAGGGTTAAGTAACAACAAGCTCCCAAGTTGGGTACATAAGGCATGCCAAAATTTTTTAAGAAAATCAGCGGTTTATCTAACTGCCTGGTTAGTGACAGCTACAGTGCTCCACCACACCAATATTTACGCTATTACTGAAACACAAGGTAAAGTCTGCTAAGGTCCCAAGCAATAAGTGATAACAGATAGTAGAGATGCTGCACTCAGACATCCTAGAGACTGAAAGGGTAATCCATTTAACAAACTCTTAATTTGTGAATGACTCCATCAGGTCAAATAAGAGAGATTAAGCATAGATTGTTAATAAATTAGTTATAGCATAAAGCATTAGAGACACCCTGGCCTTTATTAATCTTTTGCCTTAAGTGATTTGCAGCCTTTCTATATCAGTCCTGTTAATTTAAAAGGTACGAGGTCTTGTCTTCTGTCCTAGCTGACAAAACATCTCCAATCAGTTTGGTGCCCTGCCCCCTGCCAGCTCACTTCAGAGCTTGCTCTGTATATGGAAGAGATCTTAGAGAATCCCTCTGGCCAGTCTCTTCATAGGCTAGTTATTAAAAGTTACACTTTTTGTTCAAGCATTTTTGATCCATCAACTTGTCCCTGCCCCAGTTGTGCTCCCAGCAATGGGAGAACCCAATTGTTCTGCCCAATCCTTGAGGAATAACATTATACAGCCTGCAATTTTCTTTTCTTTCGCAGGTCAAAATTTATTTTAGATACAGAAAATCACTGGTGGAAGTTCAAATGAGAAAAAGCAAAAAACCCAAAAGAGCCTTTCTGCTAGAGCATATGTGGAAAGATAATGAAGTCTATGAGATTTATTTATTAAAGCCAGACTGGTGTAGTGCTGTAATTGGGTGTTTTATATTGTCTTTTGCTGTAAAAGCTGCTCCTTATGAGCTTTCAGCAGCAGGAATGGTAGTCAGCTCCTTCTGCTATGTAAGCTAATCTAAAAATGACCAAAGTTAGTAGTTCTTTTTTAACTTAACCTCCTTACTGCATTGTGGAGTTTGATTTAGACTTAGTTTAGCTTTGAATATGTCCCTTCATAATTATAGGTCACTGTTTTCAGGCTTGAGTGTCTAAATCAAAATATTACAGCAAAAAAGACACAAATAGAAAGAAAAAAATTCAAATGTCTCATAATGATATAATTGGGCTGTAGCAGCATGTTGCATTGTCTAGTGCAAAGGAAAAAAATTCCATTCAAGGGCAAAAAAACCCCAAGTCATCATCTTTCACCATTCAATTGAAGAAATGTATTCTAAATATTCTAAATGTAAGAGGATTTCAAATTATATTAAAGCATAATGAATTAAACAATATAACTAGAGAGAGGAACTCATTGCCACAGGTATCTCTGAAGCTAAAGATGTCTTGGAATCGCTCAACTAGACCTGAATGTCTCCTATTTAGTAAAAAAAAGTTACAAAATAAATTCTTGTACACATAAAAAAAGATGAGTTTACAAGCTAAGAAACCAAAAAGCATTAACCAAATAAAAACCTTAAAGGGTGCAACAGAGACCGATCACTTAAAAATCTGCTGAGATTATGGTTCAAGGTTCGTTTATTTACAATAAAATTTGGGGGGTTTGCAGCAAAGAACAGGTTTAAGAATCAAGTGAATACTTGACTCTCAGCTCCAAGGAATTTACCAGTATGTTTCTTTTTCAATACCAATGTTACAAAAACATGTTTGCTGTATACACTTCCAACACAATAATGTTTCTAGGAGAAAGCAGGGCAATTATGCCCTTGAGCAGTTCTGCAATTTCATATTTAATCTTATGAAATACGCTCTTTCAGTTTAACAAATCATCTCTAAATTGCCAATCAAATCACTCCAGGAAACGAGACTCTCCATCTCACAGACTTGGAAGAAGTAATTTACCAATTAAAGCCAAAGAGAGAATCACAAAAATAATTTAGGAAAGCTTTCTTGGAATATATTCCTTTAACTGTGTGCAAAATCAAGAAGAAAAAAACAACCTAGTCATTATTATCCATTGAACCTCCTGTAAAAACAATACACAAATACCCCCTGTTTAAACAGCATAATCAAGGCTGCAAAGCCAAACACTCTAAGGTCAGAAAAAAAGCCAGAAGCAAGCTGACCTAAGCAACCATAATTCAGCCCCATTGTGTGGCTGCACTAGTCTACAGCCTTTTGAAGAGACAGAGAACACATGTTATTTTAACAAACTAACTTAGGCACACGTATTGCCTGGTGCTCCATTTCTGAGCCACCGTTCTACTCTGTTAACTAGTGCTGAGCGCCTTTTGAAATCCCTTAGAGGTAGTCTGCCTTTGTATTTCATGTTATAGAGCATACCACCCTGCATTCAAGCACATAGATTTTGTTTGCAATGGGGTCCTAAGTGTTTTGGTAAACCAGGCTTCACAGAGTCGCCTATGTGGAAAATGAAGGAAACTGAAGCACCTTGTCCAGCATCCTACCAAAAATGTGGAAGAAGATGCCCACACATTTCACAATTTTAAAGTGTGTTCACTACTTTCTCCTCCTGCAGCATCTACATAAACCAGCTTCCTTCACTAGCCAGCCAAAGCATTCCCAACCTGTTCTTCTCAGGTGGGCACTCTGTCTCAATCTGTTTGCCCAGAGATTTCCTCATTTCCTATTCAGCTGCTAAATCTGCACAGCAGATGGCCTAGAGAAGAACATAACAACATAGGAACCAGCTATCACACTTCAATTTTGCTGAAGCTTTCCCAATTTGTGTTTGTCAGAAAGGCTTTAGTTTATTCATTTCTTCGTTCTCATCAATACCTTGTATGCACAAAAACTGTTATCTGAAAATCATTCATTTAAAACTCAATTTCCATGCAGAAATGAATCTTTTCAGCCAATGCTATCCAGACTAGCAGTTAAGGAGTGTCATCCTGCCATACCAAGGCAACGACTGGCTCTGCAGGCACTGCTCTGGTCACGGGTGCCTGTGATTAGAGAAAGGGACATGGCCAAGACTCTGCAAGAGCCAATTGCTGGCCATTTTGGCTACCACTGGAGCTCATTAAAACAGCTTTAAGGAGAGTAAATTCAGCACCTCCAGCTGTGTCTAAGTAAAGTATAAAGATGACTCAAAGCCGCTTTTCTGAGCTGCACAGTACAGTCCTCCAGCCACTACTGAAAATTTGCCCTGAAGACTGTAGCAACATACCCAGAGCTGCCTAAAAAGGCAGCTAAAAATAACACCATGCTCAAAGTTAAATTTCTCTGTAAGAGAAAAACAAGGATAATATTGGCAGCATTAGTCCTGTCCTTTAACAGTACGTGCCTGAAGGGCACTAGCTATCTCATTCTTCAAAAGAATGAATTTCTCAACCCTTTTCTTTTGTAGGTCACTAAGCATGTCCTACCAGGCAAAAACTAAACAAGTCAAAAGAAGAAGCCACAGTGGTCAGGTAGCGTGGCCCACACAAGCCACTTTCAGAGTGGGAATTTATTGAAGAATCTTTTTGTAAAACCCTCCACTACACCTGAGTAAGCATGAGGCACATACAGTGAAAAATTCTGGAATATCTTCTTACTGCTTTCCCTGGACTGGCATTGTTTTTTGTATGCCAAAATTCAACTAATTTACTATCCAAACCAGGAAGAAATAAAAATAAGGTTAGATAATTTAAAAGTCCCAGCCAAAACCTATAAATTCCATATGTGAAATGTGGTTTCATGAGCCAATTTTGCTTGCAGGCTCTTTGTAATACGTTACAGATAGCAAGACCAGAACTCTGCACTGGTTATTTCAGGTGCTGTTCAAGCACTGAACTAAAAAGATCTTTGACCCAGAGAACTTAGACCCTTCTATGCAACATAAGGTAGCCATGAGGTAGATACAAGAAAGCTGAAAAGGGAGCAAAGAGAAACACTAAAACATTGGTCAGAATGGCAAGAGGTCCCCACAGTACCTCAGCTAACTGACACATGGAAAACTATATGCATATATGCTGTTTGTTGCTCAGTATTTTCCTTCCCAAAGAGCAGAATCCAGTTAGAGAATCCCTTGGTGTACTTTGACTTCTCACACAGGACCTGTGCTGAGGATATGAGATGCGATGCACCTCAGTCATTCAGAGCTGACAGCTCTTTCACCAGTTAATACAACTCAAAGTGCTGGCAACAAAGGCTTTTTCTTGTCTGCATAATTCTTCTTTGGATAAGCACCCTTCCTCTACACTCCTCACAAAGGCCAAGTACAAGGGCCTACTTGATAGTGTTTTGCCTGAAAGGAGGAAATGCCCATTCTTTCTTTCCTCAGTATTTAAGGAGTCCTAAAACACGCAATGGACAAAACTTCTTGATACTACTTAACATCAGGCCTGCCCCAAAAGGCAGAAAACCATTGGAAGGATCACAAAAGGAGAAGTAACTGCTACATGGGTAAAGGTGAGGCATCAAATATACTAGTGGGATGCAGACTGAAAGCAAAGGAGATGGGTTTTTTTCTCCTCCACAAAAGATGCAGGTAAACTCTGGAACTCTTCACCACAGAACACTGTACATGCACAGTATTCATTAGACAAATTCCTGGACAAAGAGTAAAGACCCAAACTTAAGTCTAGCTACAGTGTCCAGAAACCATTTACCAACTATGAGGTTTGGTCTCGGTTTAACATCAATTAAAGTTAGCAATTAGCTAGAGCTCATTTGTTATTGATACTGTGATTCATTGTATCACCAATATTGTCTAGTTGCCATGACTGGTAATTGCAGCACTAATCTGCCGGGATAGCTTGAAATGAGTAAGTCCTGAAACGCATATGACGTGTTTTGAAGTGGAACAAAGGAGATTTATCTTTTACTAAAAATGCCCCAAACATCACTTTCTATGCAGAACCATAAGTTCTCCTCAGAAATAGTGATAACTGAAAGCACTAAAAAGGCAGATACTTGTTCAGAAAATTGCAAAGATGACTAGCAGCATTCCAGTGCTTTCACTCTCCCTTCCTATGCATCACTACATAATTCCATGTGCAGGCTACAGCCATAAGAGAAGTTTGACAAACACCTGTTATCACAGAAAATAACAGTTCATGGAGCATTCCTGATCATGATGATTTCTCCATAGCTGAGCTGCCTCAGGAAAATTAGAGGGTCAACATTTTAGAAAGATTTATTTGGTGGAGACATCAAGGTTTTCTCTAAAAAGCCTGACAGCCTTTCAAGTATTTATACAGGTACAGTTTATAGGTTATAACACATGACATTACCAATGTATTCTGCCCTTTGAAAGAACTCTTCCTTATTTTTACAATTTAATATTCACTGCTGAGCTGTCCTTGCTTGTAAAGGACTGTCAGGTTCAAATGTAGTATTACCTGATCCAAGGCATCCTGTCTCTGGTGAATATAAATTTTAAAATACTGAAGTTGCCAGAAGAGTAATAAAGATGCCTATTCTGTATTTGCAGACTATTATCCGTATTTCACAGTGTTGCACAAACTGCAGGATTTGCACACGCACACACAGGCTAGTTCTTTCTGAACCTGAAGAAAGGCTTGGCAATTTTCCTATTTATTATGGCAATTCTGGTATGTCACAGCATTAATTTATCTTTAAATGTTCAGTAGCAATAATCAATGCACAGAGCTGAAAAAAAGTGATGCAAATTATGCCTAGTTACAAAATTCCCAGACTGATTATTCTTCAGTGGAATTATCACAGGCAGTCAAAGGTTCTGAGAATAACAATGTTCTGTCACTGAAAGTGTTGAAGGAAACAAAAAAGCTATGCAATATGGATTAAGTGACATAGTGAAATAAAGAATTTCAGTTACACAAAGCTCCCAGCACTCTGGTAACATCTTGGAAGATTTTCTGCATATGTAAATAAATATTTCAGGTGCAAGACAGCAGACCACTCCCTACTTTATCTTTGTATTCACTGAAAGAAGAGGGACATAATTCACATCAGCCATTCCCCTGTAAAATTATAGTGGGAACTCTGGTATTACCTTGGTGCAGATGAGACAAAGCCTGTGCTGATAGAGCATTGGTCTCAGCAGAAAACTGCTGTTACCTGAGTCAGCATGAAAAGCACAGCTTTGCTGTATGGTCTAATTTTCAAGTGGGTCCAGCACCAGCCTTTTGACTGGTATACCAAAAACTTTATTAATCCGCAATCACTAGCTGAATAGAAGTCTGAAAAAGATGATGGACAGTTCTCTGCAACGTTTTCATTTTGGTGATTTTTCTCCACAGCATTACATACAGCTCCTTTTATTTGGTTCAGGGACAGAAATAATACACATTTTTATTTTTTGCTTGCAGCTGTCAATATTGGTGTTAAACAAGACAATTAGGAACTTTATAAAATGAGACAAGAGTAAGACATCTTAGGCTAAAGTGCTTGTAAATGTTTTGATTTTGAAATAACTATACTAATTAATGTAAACAGAGACTGGTAAATAAACTTTTAGAACACTTCAACAGTAAAGTCATTAAAGATAACTGAAGTACTCAGTAAAATGTAGAAGCTTATTGAGACACTGCTGCAGTTCATCTGAAGCTCCTTAAGCCTTTAACTTCTTACTTATTACAGAGAATAAGCATGCCATAAATTATACATGTTTAGGGAAAATTTAATTCCAGTTGCCAATGGCTTCTCACACATAAGCCCATTTAACATTACAATAAACATTCAGAAATTGTAGAAACAATTGCAAACATTCATTTTATCACAGCTAATGCTGTTTTGCCTGTAAAGATTCAGGGTATTTTGGGTTTTATGGCATTCCGTACCCAGACCCATTAATCTCTATGCTTCCTCCTATAACAGCTGCATATTCTATCTTACATAATTCATACTATTATTAAGTATTTATTGACTGGTACTCTTCTTTGCCTTTGAAGAATCACAGCACTGACATAGAAGAGTTAACAAGGAGCAACACAGAAGAGTTGAGACGCACTAGAAAACGTGCAAGAAATATATCTCTGTATATGACCAGTGTTTTCAAGGAGATTTGTTTGTAAGGCATCTTCCTATAAAATTGTACCCAAATCTTCTATATGGTGAAGGCTGCACCTTCACAGCAGCTGCCTTCTCCTAGACATACTGCATTCTTGCTACTGTTTGTCACCACGTATTTTATGTGCTGTTTCAACAAGAGCATCCTGTTACCACTGCCACCTCTCTAATGCAGGTTACTCACTACAGCACTAAGGACTTCATCCAGATTCTGTCAAAGCCAATAGGACAGGGCCATCATCAAACATCCCTCTTTCAGTTGTACAAACAGGACTGCTTCACAACAGTTAATTCAAAACCAGAGTGCCTTATGGGTCTATGGAGTAGAGAAGGGAAAGAAAATACAGCATTAACTACACAAAATATAGAAGATAAATAAGCACCTATTTTCCTTCTCCCCCAGCAACCTTATTTAGCAATGCAGTAGTGAAAAAAACACTGACTTCAAAGGAATTATCTCGTCTTCAAACTGCCCTACTGCTAAGCCTAAAAAGAAACTGTAGTAAAAAAAACACTATTTGCTGCTTAGAACTGTCACACATACCTAAAAATTTCTTTGAAAATAAAAAAAATCAATTTATAAAACAATTCACATAAAAATATACTAATCAATATATTCACAGGACTGTTTGCAGGAAATCAATTTCAACTGCATCACAACAGATGGTCTTTTTGCTATGAATTACTGTAATTACTACTGTAAACAGTAGAAATGGGGCTGAATCAGAAAACTAAGATCCAGCCTAGAACTGAACTTTGATAGAACTGGAAGAGATTTAAGCTTGGATGCTAAATCAAGGCCATCTGTAGCCACAGTATATCTGACGAAAACCATATGTATTAGCCAGCCAATGATAACAACATTAAGACAGCAAAAAAAATCCATAGGAGGATTCAAACTTTCTTGCAACTTTTCCATTACTACCTATATTTGACTTGGAGTATGAAGAACAGCAAAGGACACCAATACATCAGTATGCTAACAGCACTAGTCCATTCTCCAGGGACCATTCCAGCAGCAAAGAATCGATATGGTGCCAGTCTGTATGAAGGGAACAACCAAGGAAAAGTGAGTATGATAGGAGGAATCTCCAGTGACTTGCTCAACCCTTGCTCACAGAACAGTCCTGGGGCCTTGAGCACTCAAACTAAATCAGCATAGCTCTGGGGCTACTCTAACACTCACCAGGGAGCAAAGCAGAAAATGGGGTGTTGTTAGAATTGGCAGGAGACCAAAGAGATAAAACCCTGCTTACTGCAAATATATTTGATGTGCATTTGCTGCAGGATGGGACGCAGGCTTTCAAGTCCAGTCCTTAGCAATAGCACAGAAGTAGTCCTGCTAGAAGTGGAATCATAGCACCCATAAGAGGATTAATAAGCCTAAGCAAAATTCAACAGTTTGTCATTAAGAACTGTAGTAGCTGTTTCAGAAATGCACACAGTAATAAGACGATCAGCCAGTGCTCCATGCCATCCCTGTGTTTTTAAAATACAGCTAAGGAAGAGGCATATAAGTAGGTGTTCAGTAGCAAGATCCTATGTTCAGATATTGTTGGGGATTTTCTTGCTACTCTAGTTTTAAGGAGTTTGGGGTGAGCATTAAAAAAACCCAGACAAACAACTACAGCTGTCAGACAATGCTGCTTGAAGTGAAAAAGATTTTACTAATTCATACTTCAGATACCACATGTGCATTATTAAATTACTTTCATAACTTGTGATTTACTAATGGGAATTGCATGGTGGGTTTTTGGTTTTCTTAATGCTGCTCATTTGTCCTTTAATGGGACAGTCCACGTAATGCAGGAAAGTAATGAAATCTGAAGACCATCCAGTTTGTCCTTACAACATTCCAGCTACTTCTCCACTGTTAGTCAAACATATCCCAAAAGCCTGTGAAAGACCTTGGCAGACTTTCTAATGAAACACTTCAAAGAAATCACCTTGGCTGTTTACAGAAGTAGAACTTGTTGGAAACTGGGGAAGAGAAACTTTTAAGCCAACTAGTAATGGAAACTCCACTTGCAGTTTTATTCTCCAGGGCATTCAGACATACATGCCATATGTACAGTTTTCAATCATTTCTGTCTGAATCGGACCTGTCAAGTCTTTCTCACTGAAAGAAAATCAGTTTGAGGTTTCCAGGTTTTTTTTTTTCCAGCCGCAGAGCTAGTTTAAGACATAAGTGTTGACTGACCTACCATGAGTTTTTGTTTCCATTTGAAGAGGGAAAATAACCTAAAATACAGGGGCATTGTGTAGGGCTGCACCATTTCCCAAACAGCAGTCAAAACAACATCTATCTACCTGTCCTGGCCTTGATAAATGCAGTAATACCAAGCACATTGCCAGCCTGGTAAAGGTTAGCATCTCTGGACACGTCAGTGTTAACTATCCTTCTGAACTCTTTCTTCAGTACTCAGCACATCTCCTCCTAATGCTGCTAATGTTCATTTCATTAAGGTAAAAGTAATTATAGATTTGCATGCTTTTCTCTTTACCTTTATTCACAATTCTAACAGCTAATATGAGGTGCCAAACCACCACTAATTGAAAATTGATTTTAGATTCAATTAAATGGCTAGCCCAGGAGGTAAGTATACATGCAGAAGTCTCATCAGCTGACTCCTTCCTCTGTGAGCATCCATACTGAATTTCACTAACAGTCAGTATCTATAACAGGAACAGGGACAACTATAGACAGTGTCTAAAGAATATACGCAACTAAAACTTCAGCATTTAATTGGTAAGGAACAAAAGACACTTACATAATCTCAGGTGTTCCTTAACATTGTGACAGCAACAATTTGTGATAGTCAAACAGTGCTAGACCTGGAAGACAAGCCCAAGCTCCTTTGGCCTGCTGCTTTAACAGACCTGCTCTTTGACTCTGCTTTTTTTCTTTTTAATCTTTGTGCAAGACAGCAAAGCGATGCTTGTTTTGACATTTGTTTCAATAGTAAGTTTAAGAAAACCTTAAAGTAAAATCACATGATTCTTTAAATTTTTATTTCAAATTCCTGTAGTCTGTCTTATGATCCAAACCTAGGGGTTCTCATCCTTTCTCTCTCCTCATGGTGCTGCAAAAGTCAGTCCAAAACATGAAGAATTCAATAACAGAAATAATTACAAAGGACACAGCTATGCATGAATATACTATTTTGAAGTACTTAAAATTACAATGTTTGCATAAGGCTTGTGAATCTGTACAGACATGAGCTTTCACCAATTATACTGTCTGATCTGCTTGTATCTGGATATAATCCATATTAAGGACCAAGGCTGACATGTCTTGCTTTTCTGTGTAAAAAATGCTGGCCTGAAAAGCATTACAGCACCTGAGCAAGACCATTCAAGGCAATTTACTTTGTCCACAGACTTGTGCAGCAAAGTACACTCTGTGGTGAACATTCCAGCAGGGAAAAAGCTGATAAAGTCAGAATCATATACAAAGGGTAAACAGTTTAGTCAGCACATTGACAGCAAGAGCTGGTGGAATGCTCTACATATATTAGAATGAGGATATATAATCAATAATATGCAATACCATCCAAAGCAGAGAAAAACTACAATTCATTCATTCATTGGTGGTGTAAATCAGCCTGGTTTTATTGCCATCAGTGGATTTCCACACATTTAAGATTGTGTGGCAGTACATTCAAAAATTTTGGCCCTAGAAACGCAAGACCCTTCCTCCAAATCCAAGTGATTAATCACCAATCTTATTTGTATAAGGAAGAATGCAGTCCACCTTTTAATGGAATGGTACAATGCCATTGTATATTCTTTGATAAAACTGCTTGTAACTCCACATGCCTTAATTATATATTGTCACATCAGTAGCTCTATTGTGAAGAAATGAATGTGGCTTTTGGCCCAAGGCAAGTCATTGAAAACGCTATAGTATTCTTTATCCTTTAACATGTGGAATAGTTAACATAAGGCACTCCTTAGAGACACCTTGGAAGCCACTTTGCTTCCAGAAAGATATGGAGATAAGTATTCTCATGAAGAGTAGCAAATACTCAAAAACTAACTACAGAAAAGTGTAATCAAGTCATCCTTTAATGCTGGAATTAAACATATTGTCATACTGCTCTGTCTCACACCAGCATCTTGTCATTTATAAATTAAAGAACTATAAGGATGCAAAAGGCTCATAGCTAGGTGAACTCAGGAGTCTTGCATTTGATTGTAGGTAGTAATTACATTAGCCAATTCTAGACAGCATACATAGTCAGCAGAGAGCCACAGGGAAATTTGGGGCACCTACATTAGAAGACAGTTCAGACCAGAATACTAAGTGAATTTCATTTTCTGAAATCTGAAGGCAAACTAGACTTAACTTCAGCACTTGAATTAATCCCATCCTGAAGCAGATTTTTTTCCTTTGCACTCATGTTTCAATTACTAGGGATACTTTCAAAAATTAAAAATAATAATAATAAAAAGGAGAATGACCTCCTTAAAAAAAAAAAAAATCACAGCCTAAGTCTCTGCTCTTCTCTGTCTTCCGGGCTTTGATTAAATCTCCTTTACCCACACTTTGTCTTGTGTGTCAGCAATGATATTACATGGAAACTAAGCCTATATTCCATTATGCATTTGCACAATACCTGACACAACAGGTAGGATGAGCTAGAGGCCTCCCAGTACTGTTATAAAAATCAAAGTTGCGGGGCAGGAAAACCGATCAGGTATGCACATGAGAATTGAACCAATATAACTAAGACACATTGTAAAAATGACAGACAACAAGCAAAATAAAACCACATACCATTAAAGATATACACAATCCCTACATAATACCAAGTCTGCATTTGATAAATCCACTGTGCCTTTTTCTTACTGAAAACACAGATCCTCTTCCAGAACAATGAAAAAAAACTTTGCCCTGTCACAACACTGGCATCAGTAGGTTTGCAATTTATTCTGTTCTAATGGAAGAAGTGGCATACATAGGTTCATACAGCCTTAACCACTCTTCTGCTGTGAAGCTATCCTTCACCTGTATTCAAGTCAAATGCAATTCACATGTAATTTCTAAATTCACATTTTCCATGGCAGGTGTGCATTAATAACCTGTGTGTTCTCTTCAGCTGTGTTCATTTTCCTTATTAGCAGAATCAATAACAACAAAAAGGATTGGCAAGAGTTTCTTAAGTAGTTTCAATTTTAAGCTGGATACCTCGCTAAGCAGACAGGCTCTGCATTTGTGTCCAATCTTGGATGTTGCTGCTTTAAAAACACATGCAACAGAAATCAATGACTGTTCGGTAACAGGGTAAATGAGAGAAGAACACGTTTACAAACAGCAGGTGAGGCATTCAATTTGAAAAGCAATCAGATTGTCTGCTGTCTGCCTTCAAGGCTTCAAGGACAGTGCTCATAACCACATTGCTGAGACAAGGAGGAAGATAATTCCCCCCCCCCCCCAGTTTGGTACCCAGACCAAGGCCCTTAATCTGAACATTTAGAGTTGTTGAGTAATGTTTTCCCTGGTGAACAGTACCATAGATTTTACCCAAGAATTTATCTGTAACACTTATTTATGGATTCATGGACTACACTGATGCCCAGTCTTGAATGTTGTTCCATGCAAATGGACATGAGCAGATAACCCTATTGCCTTAAACTGGGCTCCACACAAGAGGCACATGCTTGGTTTCCAAAGCTGAATCCATGATTTTGCATTTAAAGCTCATGTTTTTTGTTTTTCTAAAAAAGCACAAAACAATAAAAAATGAGGGATAAAAAAATACTTTAAAAACAACCAGATATTACAGCTGAATGAGCTCAGTCACTGGACTACCACTAAGCCACTTCAGGTGCAGAGGCTTGGCCATTCTGTCTGTCAATCAGAATCCTCATGTCAGGTAAACCAGTAAATTTTGGAAAAAAACATCTCTTGGAAAAGTGTTTTCCATAATGGCTTCTAGACTTTGAAAGTTTTTCTAAAGTTCCACTCAAAAAGGTCAAACACTGATGAAGCTTATATATTTTTATAGACTTCGATACCTCCAGATCATGCCTCAAAACACCTCTGCTCTCTAGCCAAATCCCTTCTAATAATTTTCTCCTTCCATTATGTCCAAAATCAGACAATCAAGCCAAATTTCCCACTACAGCCTGTATTTTATATCCCAGTCTAGTCATCCATTGAAGCAAACTGTAGCACTCTTCCTGGTTTCAGTGATACAGGGAATCATTCATGGAGACTTCAGTTCTGCTCAGACTTATGAACGTGCCTCATGTTATGAAGGATGACTCTAATCCTGCATTATTGCATTTAATCAGAAACTATTAACGGCTTTACAAACATTAGAACAATTCCAACATGCGGTCTCAACTACTCAGAAGACCTGAAGTTGGTGCATGCATCAGTTCATAGTGCACTGCAATACAGACTGTGAGCTTACTACTCTAAGGCTTTTCTTCCCATTTGATGCCTCCTTCAGTGTTAAGATTGGTTTTGATATCTTGCAACTATCACAGTACGAAAGCACAATGCATCACACTGCTGCTCTATGCCTAAGGGAAACTTAGGCTCGTGAGGCTTGTATAAAATACACTTTCTCAGATATCTCCTAAATTAAATCATTAAAAAGAAACAGCAACAATTTTCAGCATTCATTTTAAGGTGGCAGTTTAGTACTGCTACAAAGCATAATAGGCCCTAATACTGACACAAAACAAGATGGGGGGGGGCGGGGGGGGGGGGGGAAGTACTACAACAGTTCAAAGATGTGTGTGAAAAACCACCATCCCAGAGTAGAATGCACTGAACAAATGTAGGTCTTTGCCAGCATAGGAGGTCCAGAACACAACCCATTAAACGGTAGAAAAGGTTTTAATATTGTACTGATACTTGCATATCTGCCATCAGTGACTGATTATTTCAAGACAGATCATACTTGAATGGCAATGGACAAATAACCTCACATAAAAGAAAACTAGACTCAAAAATGAACAGGACCACATTGAGTAAGCTTAAGATACACCACCTGGTACTGTGACAAGGTTTACTTTTCCCCAATGTCAGGGGAACTGGTCACATAAGCAGGTGCCAAGGCAGTAAAACGCCCCTAGAAAATCTGAACTCCACACTCAGAAGTCAGACTAAACAACAGGGTAAATAGCTTTCCAGTTTGCTGACCATATTAGTTCATTTTATCTGCCTGACAAATAAACCTGGGTTTTGTTGTTGGGTTTTTTTTAGTTGGTTGGTTTTTTGGGTGGGTTTTTTTTTTTTTTTTTTTTAGGAACACAGCTTGCCAATAGCTATTTTCTTTTCCATGATGAGTCATTCTATAAAAGCACAGACAAAACTACAGAAGCGATGAAAAACAGAACCAGATTCTCCTCTGTTACCCTCAAGAACATTGTGATAAGGACAACTTTAGAGGTGAGGAAAGCTAAAGTAAATTTGAGACAAAGAATCAACTGTGACAAGAAAGATAATGAAAATTATTTAAATGTACACAAAACCTTTAAGCACCTTCTATGACCTATGTGCAAAACAGGCTGATGAAACTTTGCATGCTCCGCAGCCTGCTGTTTTTACATACAGCAATCCAGCCACCTCTATACTGGTAGGTAGCAATTTGTCAGAGATGAATAAAGTTAAAATGTGATCTATTTTAGACAAAGGGATTCCTTCATCCTGCTCTGAAATTGTGGTATTAAAGGAACTCAGTAGCTGGAGTTCGTCTGATGCTAGCACCACTTTGACACACCTGTAAAATGCAGGAAAAGATGATATCAAAAAAAGGAAAGATTGGGAGTGTGGTGTGAGAAGTCAGAAAAACCTATCATCAATACAGTACATAGCAAGGGATAAAAATTGAAAGGAAGTGGGAGAAGAATGGGTTTATTCACTTGCTTTTCTATGTTAAGGTATTCAGACTAAACTCATTGTTAACATCTCTGTCTCTCCTCTGTTTTACTTCAGAATCAAAGTCTGGCAAGAGGACTTGGTCAAGATCAAAAAGGTAATTAAACAAGTTGCGGAGCACACATGTGATTGGGGCAAGAAGAAATCAACAGAACAATTGCCCTACAACTCAAAAAGCAGCTGTGGGTCAGTTACTATGAATTCAAACATTTGTTATCACTGAAAGGGACCTACCTATCATCATCTTTAGACATTCAACCTTTCAGGAATGGTGGGGAATATTTCACAGTTTCACCATGTTACATTTGCTGCAAAAGTAATTATAGGAAAATATTGAGATGATTATAATTTCATTATGCACAGCAGTACTGTATACCATGAAAAGTAATCAAACTCTCACAAGAATCACACCTATTTAGTTCCAACTTAAACTACCTTGAAACCATTATTTGATATATGCATAGAAGACTAAATAAAGATGCCAATTCTTTTTCTTGCATGCAGAAAAGTCATCCAGATGCACATATCTGAAGAGATCTGACAAGGTGCAGTGTGGCATCTGTTCAAAAACACTTGTCAGCAGAGACAGATGTTGTTGAAAACAGTGAAAAGTTGAAAGTAAGGAAAGATATAAATGCAGGAGAAGAGGGATCATTGATTGACACAGTCTGGGATTAGGTAAGGCTGGCTGCTGAAGGTGATAAAGCAGAGTGAAGAAGCCAGCATGGAAAATTCTCTGCACAACAGCAAGAGGGAAGAGCAAGTCAACTGCAGAAAGCCTCTGCATCACTTCCAGTCCCCCCTGCCCTCTCTGCCCCCCCCAGCAAACAGAGACCTGCTCCTCTCTGAAAACCAGCTGGGAGGTGGTGACAAATAAGTACACTGTTATGACAGAATTAACGGTCTCCTGGCAAGAGAAAACAGAAGAGGAAAAGTGAACTTTAAAGGAAAACAAGTGAGCTTTCTGACAAAGCAGAGCTGTACAGCACAGGAAAGTATATAGTTCTTTCCAAAAAGCAGGAAATGTTAGGAATTCATGGCACTATCACAGTAACAAGGATGATGAGTGCACTTAGTGCTGCAGGTAATGCAAGCTACCTGGCATTTATCATTTCCTGAAGACACACATTAAGTAATGCGATACAATACCATGTAATATGGGAAGGTAATTTTAGCCTGGGTTCCTTAAGGAAAGAAGGCATATTATGGGATCACAATGTCTGCCAGTCCTCTGTAACAGCTTTTGAACCTGGCCAACCATAATTACATGCGACAAGGCAGCAGAGGTCTTCGGTATTACATTCCTAACAGCTTCATGAAAAACGGCAGCTGGAGATGGACAAGGCATGTTCTAAAAGAAAAGGAGGGATGTTTCACCCACCCAGCAGCTTTGCAGCATATGCCTGACCAACCATCTGGGTTTAAGACTGGTGTGGGTACAGGAAACGTGGGAGGCTAGTCAAGACAAAACCAAGCTTTACTAGCTCTATTGTTCAAGGAACAGCTTGTATGTATTGAAGTTGTTTGTTAACACACATGCAACACATGGCAGTGCTTATTCTCATTGGAAAATAGCACTGAACAGTTTAAAAATACAATCAGAAGCAAGCAGAGGGTAGAATTACAAGCTTGTTATTATATACATTCTCCACATTATTACGGGAGGCATAGAAAAACAGACACATTAAGGGACACACTCCAGTCTTCCTGTGATGAACTGGATAAGCAATAGGTAGGACTATGGGTCTCTTCTGCAGTGCACCAGCATGTTAATACAGGGAGTAACCCACTACTGGTAGAAGACAAGCCTTTGTGAAACCATTCGTATCAGACATGGTTTTATTTTTAAGGAGAGTACCACAGCTATCAAAAACATAATTCTGTTTCCTCATACAGAGGACCTAGTGTTTTAAACTGTTAATGAAGTCTCTAGCTGACCTCCTCCTTTAAATTAACATCCTTGTATAGCTACATCTTGGGATGAGCTCCCATATGCTCAGATTCATAGAATACATTAAAGGTAATCAGTCACATAACTGTGCTCGAGCACATAAAAATAGAAAACTCAGTAGACAGAAGAATTTCTTTAAAAGGGTAGGAGAAACAAGACAATTTAAATAAACTAAGCAAAAAGTTAGAGTACTTAAATGCCCTTCAGTACTAAAACTATTTATTTTATCTGAAAACAAAATAACATTTGGCAAATTACTCAAGTCCTTCAATGGATGCCTCTGATAATTGCCCTGTGGTCCCTGTGTGGCACAGAAAGCTGTGTACACAGCAGAGTATGCCAATTTGCAATAAGCTTATTTCTATAAAAATAGAACAAATTCCCAATTTTCAAGACGGAAGCGTACTATCAGAAATATGGCTTAAAAGGATATAATAGCTGATGCTAAGAAAGCTGCATGCCCTAATGTACTTATTTCCCAGAGTAGTGCTCTCATACCCATGATGCAAAATTTGATTCTACCCTATACCTACCTTTTTGTGGTAATAATATATTCTGATCATTTACTTAGACCAGCTTGGCTCTATTCATTTCCCCCACTAATTTATAGATGAAGAGTATGTCAACATAGGCTTACCCGGAGCACCACTCACACAGAAGTAAATTTTAAAATATTCCAAGACAATTTTTTACTAATGCCCAGTGAGGGTTTCACAATGATGTTTTTCCCCTTATACAATTTACTCGGCTGGGATAAGAAACTGTTTGAGTGAATTTATGAAGAAAGGTAGTTCTGCTAGAATCTTTAAAATCATCTAACACCTGAAACACTAAGATAATGCCAAAGGCTGGTTTTAATATAGTCTTTATTAAGAATTTGCCATTTAAAATGCTTCAAATTCAGACTTCTACCTGAAATACAAAAAAATTATAATTTAGCTATTGTCACATTTAAGTATCATATTGACAGTAGTATTTATAACTTCTAAGGATGTACTCCCACAGAGTTGGGGATGAACACATTGGCTCCGGGTCCAGTCAGAGCTTTGCACACCAGTTTTAATTTCCCTTTCATATATATATATATATATGGAGCATGCACAACTTCTGTGAGGGATGTGTAAGAAATAGGGAGAGCATACGACTTCCCAACCGTTATGCAGGAAGCCTGAGATATAATTGGGGTCTTCAAAGTTCCTAGCTATTAACATAATGAGTGCATTGCCCTTTTACATCAAGCAACTGATATAGCTTCAGTGTCTCCATAGATTTATTCCTGAATATTAGAAACAATAGGCAAATGAAGGAAGAGCCAAGCTAACCAAAAGTACACAAGGCAAGAAACAGGCACAAGTGCATTTTTTGAGCCATAGAATTAATGTACCAGTTAGACAGATTGTCCTCTATACCACTGACAAAACAGCAGAAATTGATTGTTTCTCTGACACACAGATAAACAGGATCTTTTATGTTAGATAAACAAGATTTAAGAACAGATGTTGGTCCTCAACTCTGGAGCACCATTGCTCAACATAGTCTAAAAGAAATTGTTTTAGCTGAGAGTGCAACTCTTCTAATCCATAAGCACGAATGACCTTCCTGGGCAGTCTTTTATTGCATGTGCTGCCTTTCATCACGGGCCATGCAGAAGCTCCTGAACCCTGACTGAAGCCAGGATTGTCAAAATAAAAGAGCTGGTACCAACGCAAATCACTATTCCACCTGCTCACCACATTCAGGGTTCCCCGCTTTGCAGATTAATTGCACTGAATAATGTTACATAATAAAAAAAATAAAACTGAGATTTCCCAAACCATTTAATGTTTTTAACTGTTGGTAATTCCAATTTAAATTAATGGGAACCGTGCACCTTAATCCTCTTGAGATCACTTTGAGAATCTCAGAACAATTCAATGAAATCAAAATACTCTTTCTGCAAAATGTGAGTAATTTTAAATGACCAAACAGTAAGAAGCCGTTGGTAGTACTTTCTGCATTTCTCACATAGCATAAACTTTTTTCCTGTAGGTACAACCAAGCCCATTTCCAGCAGTGTGCACCTCAATTCAAAGAAGGGAGTTTTGTCACAGTCAAAAATAAGAACTAAGGAACCTCCTTTGCCTAATTACCACATGTAACAGCAGTTACACATTAAAATAACCCAGCGTGGTAGGAGCTTAGCTGGATGTCTAGAATCTCTACAGAAAAGCTCTTGTCCAAATAAAAAAAAAATAAAAAAAATTTTAAAGCAAAACTGATCACTTTCCTGTCTCCTCATTTTTCAGTCACCAAGGAATAAGACAAGGACAAAGCTCACCAGTAAAAATCTTAAAGAGACAAATAAAATTCCTAATTAGACTCTGAACAAGAGCTCACGAGGAAGTGATTTTGATAACACAATCTCCTCACATAGGAAGAAAGTTTATGACATTTGTGTCACAGAGCCTAGTTTCCCACAAATGCATGAAGAAAAGGTTCCCTGGGGAAGAGCAGTCCTGGGCAAAAGGGGGGGGGGAAGATGAGTGGCACTCAGAGATGGTCCTAGACTTCACATAGACAGGCTGTGTTTTGCTTTAGGGTTTGCAGCCTAGTGTACATGAGGTGACCCCTTCGAAACCAATTGCAGTGACTGAAAAAAGTACGTTCCTGTGTATTGGCGCACAAAGCTCAACACGGTCTTTAACTTCAAGCAGCACAAGATCTAGGGTAGTGTGCAACCTGGCACTTCAGTCAGACATCACATTATCATTACTGGAACTTCTTGCAGCAACAGACATCCACAGAGCTGCTAAACCAAATGGAATCTTTAATACCACACTTTTCCAATTGTTTTGGCAGCTCAGCTTTACACAAGCCCCAAATTTGACCAATAAAGATGGACTTCGAGTAACTTTAAAGGCATAGCGCACCATTATTTAATGTGCATGAATGTAAGTGCACCATTATCTAGTGTTTATGAATATATTTTATATGGTAAAGAAACTAAAGAAACTCCTTAGGCTGCAATAGACTGACTTTAAATCCTGTATGCATGTGCAGTGAAGCACACAGAAGTCTTAACACATCATAAGATATTGGCCGTAAGATGTCAAGGGAACTCCAGCAGCTATAACTGTTATGCTCTTACCAGAAATGCAAACTGTTACTCCATCTAAAGATAGATGAGAAGCAGCATAGATTAATGATGCAGAGCTAATTAAAGAGGTAAATAATTGTGGTGATGTACCCTGAACCAAAGAGGCAACAAATAACACAGCAGAAAATAAGAAGAAACATGAAGGTTTGATTAATTAAACTACATTTCTAAAGGTAGGCAGAACTATAAAATGCCAAATATGATATTAATGCAGAGTAGGTTTATTAGAAAAATAAATTATAGTTTAATATAAATTAGATTAAGAGTTTGTTTTCTGTAGCCAGTACTGTTATACTTAATTGTTACAGCTTACTTTGGGGGGGAGGGGAAGAAGTTGCCCACGAGCAACAAGAAGGCTCTGATAATGTCCCACAGAGATGGGGTACCTGGGGTGAAGAAGGCAACCCAGTAGAATCTCTGTTCAGGCACAGGCTTGACCCATCTCCTGAAGCAACACACATATGTTGCTGTAAATTATTTCAAATATTATTGTGGCTCTGAAACAAGAATTTCCCACACAAAGCAGGGGAAGGATTGAAGAGTCTCAAACCTTCTGCCCCCCGCCCCATCCCACACATACAAAAGCAGAGGAAAACAAAGGTCTTTACCACCAAGCCTCCTTAGCACACGTGCAAAAAGGTTTGGCCAGCCACTATAAAAACAGGAATTTGCCCATCGTACACCAGAGCACCTAACAGCATATCCTAAGAATGTTAGTCTGTTGGTCAGAAATGTATTCATCTAATATTACATCAATCTTAGTTCTTAACATTACATCAATCCTAATTCGACAGCATTACCATGGTTACACTATTATTACATTGTAGCCTTGCAGGTGTCTTACCAAGATGTCTGGTACCAAAAGAATCCCAGTATTCATTCTATATATGTTCCAGACAAATAATCTAGTATCATATCTACTCTATTAACATAAGGCCACAATCTCTATTCCTTAATTAATGCAGAACCACAATACCATCTCCTGTGTAAAAAACAAGCTATTGTATATCATCTTTCCCATAGTCCAATCCCCAACACAAAACAGCAAAGCTCCTAATTAGCTGCACATCTCAGGGAGCTAGTTTCCTTCAACTCGCATTCCTGTATTACTAAGACACCCCCCCACCAGGGCCATTAAAGATATAAAAACATCCACAACACCATGGAGAAAAAAAAATTTAACAGAGCTTTCTCAAAGAGGTAAAGTTGAAGATACGCTTTCAAAGTTATTTTAAAATAACGAATACCTTTCAAACACCACTAATGAGGATCTGTAATCCCAACTGAGGCACCACCTGAATGCATAAGGAAACATTAAGTTATCCTATCCTCAGATAGGACAAACTCTCTGAAAGTCCAAGCAGACTTTGGTGATTTGATCCCATTTAATTGAACTTCTTGTTATTTTACACAGCTCAAGCCAAAACCCAGTATTAGCGTTTATCTTGTGGTAAGGCCCCATTTTTACACTGGATGCCACAGTGATACAGAACAGGGGGCACTTTGCCCTATTTTCCGAGTATGACTTACAAAGCAGCAGTAAGAAATTCACTGAATTACACAGTTTAAAATTGTCAACACAACTAAAAGAGCCTTCGCTTCATGATTATTAGGTATTCCACTAGTTTCCAGACTTCTTAACAGACCTCTCCTTTCAGTATTCTTGCCTTTGTATTCCTGTTGCTCTTCACTTGACATATTTCTCTGCAATGTTTCATCTCCTTGTGACTGTGAATCAGAATGTTCATTATCTGATGATTAAGTTGATAAACACTGATTCATCCTCTCACTTCATTAAGCTGGTCTGTTTTGCTCCTGATTTATTCCATGTCTGCCTGAGACTTCACCTGCATCTCCTGGTCTCAGGCTTTTAAAAGTGCTTTTACAAGAGTGCCGTATCTCGTGTTTGAGTTTCGAGTCCTGAATGCGTGCTGTGACGTGACTGTTTTTAAACAGGACTAAAACTATACATCTTTATTTGAGCAGAGTCCCAGAATTTCAGTGAGCTAAGTAATGTTGAAATAATACAGATTATGAGAAAAGCGTTTTAAAAATACTTTGTAGGGATGTGGAAGATACAAGTTTCAGCAAGAATGAGTCCTAACTTTGCATTTATGCTCCAGATGTGTGTCTTCTATGAAAATCGGAGGGAGGGGGGGAAATACTTGAAGCATGACTGGAACAAGATTTGCCCCAAACTGGAAACTCAAGACCTAAGTATTAGGATGACTGCAGTGAGGCAACTGTAAATTAACATGTCCAAACATTTCCCACATTACAGCAATCTTATCTCCATTTAAGGGTTTTCACTACAGGACTCTTTTTTTAATTCCTAAACAGCTGAGCTTATTTCCAGGATATACCATCCTGTGTCTGTGACTCAGAGGCACGATTACAACAATCACAGTATGATTAAAAACTCATTATCAGAAATATTTTTGTAGCACACTAAAAAAATAAATATTTCTAAGCTAATTTTACTCACAACATATAGTAGGTGATATTGACATTTCTGTACTAATGAGGACCAAACAAATTATTTGTAATGAATATTTTCCTTCAGAAATGACAGTGTTCCGCCTTTTAATTGTACCTGAATGGAGCATGATTTTCTGCAATATATTTCTTATTCAAAACAAAATTCATACATTACATCATTTGGGAAGTTGAAATAACACCTATTTATTGATCAGAGACTTATTTCCTACAGGTCTGTAAAAGGTAGAGTTATACTAATTTTACATCTACATAAGCAAATGCACACATTCAAATTGACCTACAAATTGCACTGCCAAACCAAAGGGAGACACAGGCTCATAGTATTTAGATAGTAATTAGCAGGGGAAAAGTCAGATTATCATAATCTAGAACAGCAAGATTTAACTTATTTTCTTCCCTGTGATTACTCAAATTATCTTGCAATTTCAGGGCTAACACAGGTTTTCAAAATGACATATTTATGCTGCAAAAATAATTCCTGCAATAAAAAAATTAGACTAATTATTTTTACATTGTACTTCAGTTAACTTGGTGACAATTGTTCAGGTTGGTATTCCCTGCAACTGCATTTATTAATCAAACAGTGCGGACAGCTGTGAGCTATGGCCAGGAGTGTTTTTCTGAAAATCTGATGCCAGAATACAAGTCACAAAATCAGTAAGAGAAAAGCAATACTCAAGAATGATTTTTATTGACTTACTCCTGGTTGGCACTGCTGATAAAAAGGACAGAACATAACCCTGATATGACAACTGCAGTGCTCAGATTGGAATGTCCTTCCCCAGGGTAGCTGCTCTGCATTTGATCTGGCATAGCTGATAGTAGAATGAAAGCTTAAAATGGACAATTTTCCAGCAATAAGGAAAGAATTACAAGACAAACTACTCTATAAAGCAGCAGGAGGAAAAGGGGGATAAAAATTGAAACAAGAGCAATAGAAGTCTCACTGCATTACAAGTATCAGCAAAGCAAATGCTTCCAATAAAAAGCTCAAACCAAGGAGTGTTATTTATCAGAGAACATCTGTTTGGCTGACCGGTATCTGTGCTAGTGTTGCCTGACATGCATACTTATAGAAAGGAACACAGTCTGGTTTGACATCAGAAAGATGTCTGTTAGTCTGCTCTTAGGAATGAGTGAACATATCCCTCACACGTGTACTGGGTAGAACTGAACTTCTACTGATTTTTGTAACACTAGGCTGCACTCATCATTTCATCCCCATACTTTATCTCTAGCCCAGAAAGTATCCCTAAACTCATATTTTAGGTACCCTGTAAGATTTCTGTCTAATCTGGCTCCTAATTCTTTCTTTTGTCTGTTTTTATCCAGCTTCCAGCTACTTGTATAATTCATTTACAGTGTACACTTATTCTGGAGACCAGTGAAGACTTTAACAAAAACATATCTAGATGCTACAGCCAACTTGGTCTTTGGCAACCTATACCTGGAACCTACAATACTACTAAGTTTCCAGCAGATGAAGAGGAGAAGGGGAAAAAGAAAAAAAAAAGAGAAGAAGAAAAAAAAGGAAGATACTGAATTAAGAGGTCCAGTACTTTGAGGTGGTAGAAATCACGTAGGGAAAATGCTGCAATTCAGGACATCAGCCACAGTGAAGTCTTTTCTGTCTTACTATTTAACAGATAATAAAAAATTTTGGTGGAAGAATAAAACCCATCAATGGGACTTATGTCCATGATTAAGTTTAGCAGTCCATGAATGAGACTGTCGGAAAACAGGTGCAAAGAACATGCACATTTCCCTAAGCTGTGGAAAAAATACAGCAAGTTAATACTTAATTTTAAAGTAAGATGGGCCAATCTGTTCTCAATGTTGGAAGGAAAATTTAAATATAGGCTTATCACTCCAGAGTCAGCCTAGAGAGAATACCCTATATTTGGTTGTAGATTCAAGATTCAAATCCCCACTGCTAGCAATCTCATGCTATAGCTGGATGCCCAGAGTTCCACTGCTTAGGACTTCAGCTTTACTACAGCCATGAACTTTTCTTAGATCTTACTCAATTGAACCCCAAACTTAATCTCATTTGATTGTCTGAACCAAAGTTTTATCTGGCCCTAATCTATCTGCGAGCCATTTCAAAGGAACATAATTAAAAACCATTAAGGAGCTGGAGGCGAAAAAAAAGTTATGCCAGAAACTGCTGAACTGATCAAACATTCAATTCTTTAATTCAAAATGACTAACATTTTTGCAAGAACAAGCAGGTAAACAAAAAATATCCTCCTCTATCAGAACTGCTCAGGGTGAAGTAATCTAGAGTGATTTCCACTCATGGTAAATACATAACCAAAATGAACTGGTATCTATTCTTTCATGTCCAATAAGAGTTGAGCTCACACTATACTATTAACGTTCACGCTGTTAACAGAATCCCTAGTCTGTCTTCACTGACAGTTGTTTTAACAAAACTTGCATTCCAGGGGACATCTATTTATCTAAATTTTGTTGAAGGTAGTCCATTAGTGCAAAAGTTGTTATGCACTGGCTAGTGGTGTGAGGGCTATGTTAACCTTACAAAACCAGACTGAAAATTTAACTTCAACAGCATCTCTGACTTTGACCTTGAATTCTAGGCACCCTGACTAGGAAAGCAATGAGCACCAGGTTTAAGTAATAAGAGAATTATGCTAGCACACTGGATGCTTCAGAATCAAACTTCCAGGCAAGAGGAAAAAATTCATAATTCTGCAACACAACGTCTTCATGGCAGAGGCTAATGACAGTACCACAAGAATACACCAGTGCTCAACACATCCGCCACTCCTGGGCAAAGGGCAAACCCAGGTAGAAATGGAACCAGCCTAAATTGGCTCAGGCAACGACCTTTCTTTCCACTCACTGAAGACTACTGGGATGCAATGTCTGGGATTAGCATTTGATATGTTGGCTACATGACCATTCCTTGCAGTCAAAACAACAACTGAAAAGTCACATTTGACTCATAGTTGGCATCCTCTGGAAATTGGAGTATTATAATAGCAGTTCCAGCTCCCACAAAGTGCTGCTTAAACTCAGTTATTTTTGCCTTGAATACATATCATTAAATTGCTTCGGAATGCTACAAAACCTTATAAATCACATCATAAGCTAACTAATCATATTTATGAGCTTGTCATATATTAATTAAATGTCTTTAGTATAATTATTTTTTACTAGTAATTTAAAAGTATAGGTGCAGGCCAATCTTCGATGATGTTTTAAATCACCTATTTAACATGATAAATAAAAAAATCATTTTTGAAAGTTATGTAAATAAACAACTGTCCCTTCTTGTGTACAAGTGAAATTATTATTGCTATTTAGAAGTTACACAATATACTGCTATTTCACTAAGTAGCTTAAGCATGGGCATGGATCCTTCTGGACTGAGTATCTTTTCCGCTGGCTTTATACATTCATAGGGAACTAGAGAGTTCCCTTCCAATCTTCTGTTCCTAAGATGAAAATAACCAGACATTGGTAGTTTCACTGAGTACGCTGCAGGTATTGGAACATGTAGTGTTTTGTATGTTACTAATTTTCTTAGATTTTGCATTTGCTTCCAGGTTTGCTTGTCAGCAGCACACTGCATGCCAAGACACATGAGAGTCTTTAAGCAAGTTTCATGGAGTTTTGTCAACATGAAGATTCATTGGATTGCACCCTGATGGTGGACCTCATAATGACGTGTTAGTGACCAAAACGTCTAATCTTTATACAACCATCAAATCAGACAGTTAGTGCTGTTTCAAAGCAAAACTGTCTCTTGGCTTCATGGCATTATTTAATTGCAAAGCTTTTTATATGTATTTATGTCTTCATAGTAGTACTTCCTAATAGTCACCTGTCCAGGACTTTATTTAATGTGTCTGATGAGTAAGAGTTTATCATAGTTTATTTACAAGCACCTTACAAGCTAGTTAATAAATCACATAATAAATCACATGCTGTGATTTGAGATCTAGCTATGTGATGCCCCAATGCAAAATATTTTAATTGAAACACAAAGGGGAAAAAAAAATCCGCCACTATAATCAGCCTTAGGGTTCTGACACACCGAGGCAGCTTTCGGGGAACCTTCTAATTGCAAAACACAGCAGGCATCCTGCAATATGAAAAAGCGAACAAACTTCCAGCCTCCATGCTACAGAATGCTTGGGCACCAGTTATGTGTTACAGCTTGGCAACATCATCCTTGAGATCAGATTCAAATATTGCTTTAGTCATGGCAATAGGTTTCATTAATTGTAGCTGAAATCAGTGGAAATGGCAGCATTTCCTTTCAAGATTAAGTCATAGACTCCTTGCCTTGGTCCTGCAGTCCTGTTATCCTCAGTCTTGTGGAATTATTTATGCCAGTTTAAAAATAATACCAAGTGCAGCAGAACGATAACACTGTTATATAAATGAGGGTACAAAGTACAGGGCAGTACAGATCTATTCCAAGCCATCAGAACTGTTCTGTCTTCTATGGATGATAATTTCTTTTATGTGTCCTGATGGCAGGATCAGACTATTAACTTCTGCCATCTGTGTGCAGCTTGTTCCTTATCACAGAATTTTGACTACAAATTGTAAACCTCTGACTCAGCAGGTAATACCTGCTCAATTGTGTTAGCAAAGATAGCAATATAGCAAATAAATGCTATTCTTTCTGCATATATGCAATGGGGTCAAATTGCATTTTTAATTTAAAAAAAAAAACCAAACAAAACCCCCACCCACCAGACTAATGTCTTTCTTTTTTTTAATACAGGGCAAGCTGATATTTTATGTGTTTTCATGGACAGTACATTAAGGTAATTTAAGGTACTATAGGGAGCAGGTTAAAGTATTCTCATTGCCACTTAGCACAGTTCAGCTGCAAGGGGTCCCTCATGCAGCCTTCTTCCACAAATCCTGAAGAACCTTATATCTGAGCCTTGGGTTAAGTCAAAGAACTCCCCCCCGCCCCCTGCCTCCAAAAAAATACTTGTTAATCCTTGAATCTTTTATGGTGTAGTTCCTCAATCTCTATTTACCAGGCTACTGAAGGAGTATCACAACAGTCACTACAACAGATCACATACTAACACCATTTTAAAAGCAGCAGAAAAAGTTCAAGTATCTTTTCCAGAAGTTTCAGGCAGAGCAGTTACTTGCTTCAGATGCAATTACCATCTAAATGCTTTTCTGCATTTTGGCCCCAACTAACACATCCTACCATCTGTGGACCTCTGCCATGTTTCTTCAATGTTGCATCCTCCCAGAGTGTTTAAAGAGAGCCTCAAATGTTAAACCAAATTCCAAATCATCTGGACTGACTGGTAAGGGACTGAAAGTAATGGAACTCCAGCTGGGATTTTTCCACAGGTCACCTGCATAGCCAGGACACAAAATCCATACCTCAGCTTGGTTTTGGCAGCCTGGTCCACATACAAGAAGGTCTCAAGTCATGAGCATTACAACATCCAAGTGGCAGAAGCTGACATCGATCCCAAGAGAAAGCGACAAGCAGCAGAAATTCTGCAAGCAGTTACCTGTCCTGTCATTCCTAGCAAGACTGACAATCTGTCTTGGTAACCACACTGCCATTTATAACAATGCCAAGCAGGTCCAGGTGAGCTAGTCTGTCACTCTTGCCTTCACACCTCAGAAAGTCCAGGATGCATTAGGCTTGGTCATAAAACCTGCTGTTTGTCACGTCTCCAGATGACGTAGCAGCATAACAGATGCTTTCATTTAGCTTATGACGTTGTTTAAAATCATAGTTAATTTCTAGCTTCTCCAAAAATAACTTCACTGGCAGTGTGGCATAACTTCCATTTGTAACTAAAGACTATTTAGTCTCTGTTTGTCTCAGAATCTCCCCTAACTTCCCAAATGGTTTCTATACTTCACATTTAATTAAAATCAATTAATTTATTCTTGTAGATTACTACTTCAAAGGCAAGTAATACTCCAGTAACTTAGATGAGGTGGAACCAATGGGATCATTTACAGAAGCAAAGGAAACAGAGTTTGGCCCACAGTTAAAGTTAGGCAAGGTTAATAAAATTCAGCTACGACTTGGCCATCTATTCGGGAAGCTGTGACAATGCATCAACTGATATAGAGCTCAAAACTGCAAGGCTCTCTGTGTCGAAGTATATGAAGCCGGTGGGAGGTGAAAACATTTAGTAGCTTAAACATATGCAGTCTGTCAGCATTGAGCTTTGCAGGCTTCTCGGTTAGGGACTAGGAAGGCCCTGTAAATTGCAGATATAGCAGATTTCTCCTTGATGAGGTTGAAATTATATTAATCCTCTTTCCCCCTCTCTCCCAGGTTTCATCCCTATCTCATAAGGAAGCATACCAGGAGTCAAATCTATAGTCTGTTTTAACCATGGTCTAGTGTAGGAACTCTTCTCACTTTTGCTATTTTGCTCTTCATAGCAGTGTCTGGAATAATCCCAGCAGATAAGTACCCAATTCCAGTAACTGGAGGAGCAGCCATCATTTCAACAGAAGGCAGAAAGGTTGCATCCAACCGCCCTTTACCCTCTCTCAACTGAAGTAAACTTCTTAATCATTTAAATGTTTATAATTGAACCCAGGTACAGCAAGAAGGTAATTTCCCAGGCAATTCAGCCTAAGTGTCAAATTAAGTAGCCTCCTCATTGCTGTGTGTACTTATCAGGATGTTAATGATTCATTTGAAGATGACAGTTGAAAATGGCTTCACTTCACTTGCTGATTCCTGTGGCTCTTTCTTTCACCACTGAGATCAGCATGTGCCATTTCACTATCTTTCATATTATTCAAAGGTCACATCTGTGCACTCAGAGAGAAGACAGCAGAAGATATTTCTGAAGTCTCTACATCTTTTCATAATTTTTTTCTTTGTTTCACTACTTCCTGCTAGTTCCTTCAAAACGGTGAAGCTAGATGTATATGGAACTGTCAAAGTGTTTGTGGTTCAGCTTACCTTCAGCCTGGTCCATGTGGAGAATAACTCAACATTAGAAGACATTTGTTTCTCCTGACTTTTTTTTGACCCTTCACATTGAAAACTTTTAAGGCAAAATTGGGGGGGGGGGGGGGGGGGGTAACAAACAAAGGAAAATCCTTCCTTTTGGCTTGAATCCCTCTGAACTTTTGTGAAGCACACAGTAGGAGCAGTGGCCCACCTCAGAAAACCATAGATCAAATTCATCCATTTTCTTGATGAATGGCCAATAACTGGAAAGTCAAACCCAGAGACTGTGCCAGCATTAAATCAGACCTGAAGGACATTACAGGACTTGGGTCACACCATAAATCAGGAAAAATCATTCTTTGCTCCACTTAGATTTGTATTTACATAGGAGCCAAGTTTTATAAAAGAGCTGACCTTGTCTTCTATCAAGACAAAAAGTCTGCCCTTCTATCAACAGATCCAGAAGTTCAAAGCAGGGATTGATCTTCTGTAGTTTTGGGTATTATGCCAATCTGACTGGAACAAGGGTAAAAAGTTATTTCTGCTATTTCTTCTTAAAACAAACATTCTTGAATTATACGAAGACATTTCCAACAGTTAATAGTCAATTTTCAATCGTATAACTGAACTGGTGAATATGGCAAAGTAAACTTTGCTTAGGAATCAATAAATAGGGTGGGTACAGCATAGGAAAGGAGTTGAGCTTGTCTTGATTTTGATTTAGAGGGCCTGTTATTTGAATTCTCTTTCAGATAAAGCCTTCTTACTTATCAAGCTCAAATCCATAGCCTGTTTTTTTTCTGGTCCCTCAAAGAGTAGATGATCTAGTCTAAAGTTTCTGAAACTTTTCATTGTTTATGAATGCTTGATTCAAGGCATATTGACCAAGTCCTCAAACCTCCTAAAACAACTATGAAGTGGTTTTACAAATTCACAGGTATGAGATTTCACACAACTATGTTACAGCATCTACCTTCAGAGAATTCCTGGAAGCTTCAAGCCAGGCAACTCCTCATGTGGAGCAGATGGAATATGTGGTAGAAAGACTTCAGAGCAGTGAACATCTTTCCATTTGTCAGATTAAGGGCATTCCTACTAAGAGGATTTGCTAGATAAATTAATTCTGAGCAATCACCTTCAGGCTGCTGTGATGCTTGGGCTTAAGGAAAGATTTTTTTGAAATGTTTTGTCCTTTTTATAGGGATTATTTAATCAGTAGCCATTCCCAGCTATATCCAGATCCAGTCAAACTGTCTAAAAATCACACTGGCTTCTTAATTTTATATAATTTAGTCTAAAAATTCAAAAAGCATGAGCACATATAGTTCATCGGCAGGTGCCCTGTGGTACATAATTCTGCACTACCCTGCTACCCCTTTTTCAGTAAAGAAGAAATCAAATTTTCTTCCTGTCATGAAAGCACCAGTTTGCCTCATTTTTCTTGACTGTCATTTAGAAACACCAAAAGGGCTGAATGACAAACGTTACAAGTCCCTGACCCACCAGACTTTGACAGCAGTTTCATAATATTTTTCTCTTGAATCGCACCTTCTGGCAAAAGGTGAATACGTTCTGACATTTGTTCCACTACTCTGATCCTGCTGCACCCGCTGCCAAGCCTGCCTTGCATTCTTTGTGCCTATTGCACATCTACATACATCAATATAAAGAAACAGCTCACCAGGACAAAGATATTTTTAGAAACACCTCCTGCCCCCCTCTCAAGATTTCCTAAAATACTTTTACTTACACTCAACCAAAGCAGCACCTAACAAGATCGGCTGGAATCTCCATGAAGGTGTATTGGTGTGCAGCTTTTTAGAAGCATTTGGAAAACTTTCACATCAAAGAAATCTCCTGACCTACATCCTTCCCCACAAGTTGAGGGTCCTAGTCTAACACCCCAATCAATAGAAATCCTGAACTCCCTCTGCAATAGCAAAAGCTTTGCTCAAACCACCAAATAGTTATAGCAGTCCATTTCACCTTTCCTTTATGCAGCCCTTATGAGGAACAGTTACATGCAAAATTACCATTTCCCATTGCCAGAAAACTCCCAGTTATTTCCATTCTACCCTCAATATCTAAGGGACTTTGTAGATGGGATTCAGAAGCACCACAGACATGCTTCAAGGTGAGCTAGATTTATTTATTCCCCAAGACATGGAAAGGTCCTCATATAGCCTTTCTATGAATGGAATCATCAAGCGATCATGAATTCATTGCCCAGCAGCAGTTCACTGATCTAATAACTGCTGTGATACAGTACAGGGCAGATCTCTCTAAGGTATCGTTACACTAGCTGACTTGGGTACTCTCAGCAATACATCTGCACCAACTTCAGGTTTGACAGGAGTTAACCTCCTGAGAGTTTACTCATTTCCCCAGGGAGTTTTGGCAGAATCCAGAAGTCTCTGTGGTGCTGCAGCTACTAGAAAACAGCTCATGAATCAACTAGTTGGAAGCTAGCTTATATGTATCAGAACATCAACACTGACACAGCACTAAAGCTGAAGTGAGAACAATGACTCTTACCAGATGTAGCAGATGTGTAATAGTTGCACTCCATATCCACAGGCCAAAAATCTAAGTAAATGTTGTGTTGGACTGACCACTCCCAGGACTTTAAGTTCAGAATCACACAAGAATTTTAACTGTTCATACTTACTCAGGGCCAATAAGTGACATTTGCAATCCAGCCTTCAACTTTTCAAGTCCTACCTCAATTACTTCCTAGCAAAAACAAGCTCACACAATTTACCATCAGAAAATGGCTATTCTCCTAACATCATCATAAAGCAATTATGAAACACTGTCGAATTATCCTTGTGACTGGAACAAAAACATTGAGGCAGAAACAACAGGAACATCAGGAAATTATGCTGTGGGAGAGAAAGATAAAGTACAACTGGGAAAAGGACACTTAAACTTTGAGAATGGGGGAAAGAGAAAGTATGATCTGAGACACCAGAGATTTTCCCCTGCAGAAACAGACATCTGTCAGCAAATAACAGCAAATATATCGAAGTATCTCTCCTGCTCATGCTTTCCATCCCAGTCCAAAATGATGTAGAGCTATCTCCTTAAAGGCTTATGGCAAGCAAATGATAATGGTGAATGGAACTTGTAAGAAGCCAGAACTTCTTCAGACACAGAGCTCAGTTTTCTCAGCAAGGCTTCACTGGGTCACATGGACATCCTAAGCCTCATGAAAGCCTGGGATCTGCCACTTTAAGTGCATCATAGATACTATAATAGATTAGGGCTCAGTGCAAACTCCTAAACCACAACATAACACAGACTGCTATTTAAAAGTCGTTGACAACAGTACTATGGTAACCATGCTTCTGAAGACAAAATATTACCAATAAATTCAGCTATAAAGGCCAATAAAATCATAAACCAGAGAATCTTTTAAGACCAGTCACCAAACTAATCACTATTGAAATTAGACTCTGTGTACCAGGGAATAGCATTCAGATACATAACTGGAAAGTGACAAGAGAAAAGGGGCAGAAAGCTGAGTGAGCTTGGATTAAACTACAACAAGAAGGGCAATATTCAAAAAGGAAATTTTAATCTAAATAAAGACAATCTGTGTTTATGGCACATCTCCATATCCTACAGAATGCTGTGTTAGTGCTTAATAAAAAAAGTATGCAGTATATAAACACACTGTTGTATGATAAGTAGATAGAGAAAACAGGCATAACATTCTAGTTTCTATTACTGTTATTCTAGGAGGAGTACTTTCACATGCAATTAACTGTGCTTGCAATATACCAGAGACAAACAAAGGTAAATTGAAAAAATCCAATTAAATTAGAGAACCACAAAGGACACATTCAGTGACCAATAAATAACACATAAAGCACTACTGGAGTAGGTCGATGAGCATTGTTGGTTATCAAATGTTGAAGGGAATTCCTGGAATAACAGAGGGGAGATACAATACTTGATTCATTAAGGGGTTGCAGATGTGACAAGCAAGAGAGTAACAGCAGCTTCATGGCACAGGTATTGGCTGTTTAGAGAAGCTGTGTTCAGGTCCAGGATCCCACATTGAACAAGTTATTGCATATTAGTTTCTCAGCTGAATAGTAGGGATAAAATTGCACCCTTACCCTGCCTACTGCACTGTAGTACCGGTCTCTGATGATTTCACAGCAGCTACCTCCATCACTCACTTTGCTGTAAGTTCAAACAAGCATTTTTGTGCTTTTCCCCACATGGCTTCTCATGCTAGGGAGGAGGTCCCCAAAATTGCTACAACACGCCATTGATGTACCTTCTTTCCATAAAGCTTTCCTTTATTGCAGTGTTTCTAAGAAGTTTTAGAATGGCTTGATGAGAAAGCACAGGGACAATGCATAGTTTATTATTTCAGTACTTGTAGAGTTCTTCCTGAGCATTCATTGACTGAACCTTTCAGCATGAAAGCAGGCAATGGGAAATGTGTATTTCTCTGCCATTTATTAAGCCCTGACTGCAAGCTGCATACAAGTCAGTGCTTAGCACTGAGGATTTTCAGCCCATAGGTCTTCTCAGTTTCTTTTCCATCAACAGAGCAACAGTAGTTCTATCAAGAGAATCAGGTTTAGGACATTGAGTTTCTTTTAGTCACCTTAGTCTGAAAGATTTTATTTTTGAACATTATTAACAAAAACTCTTAGCTACATATATTTAACTAAAGCAAAAGAAAAAAAATCTGGTGATTGTGAAGCTATTTCAACAGAACAGCTTTAAAGTTAAGTAACAGCTCAATGATTTCTATCGTGCAGCGACCATCTCTGTGGTTTGACAATAGTTCTTTGCTATGGTGTGGGGCTGCAAGATACAAAACCACCCTTATGTGAACCTTTGTGTCCAATGATATATGCCTGGAGGTGCAGAAGTACTGCAGTTACCAATTAAACATACACATCTGCCTTGGGGACAAAAAGAAAGAACAGCGTGTACCAGCAACACAAGAGTCTCTCTAGCTAAAGGAAGATCTGTATCTAGTCTCATTAGCACATGAAACTTTCTGTCTTCTTACAAGTATAACAGCTAGAGAGCAACAGAGTTGAACTTACGTTTTAAAAACACCATTATGAAGCTATCTAGTAAACCAGAAGTGCCTCTACCCTCTGAATCTGGCCTTTGTGTCATCATGTATTTACAGTAGTTTTCTTTTGTATTTTAAGTATACCATACCTGTATAAGATTATATTACTTACACATATTATTCAAGCAAATCAAGTCAATTCCAAAAGTCTCAGTCCTTGTAAAGCCTAAGATCTCCTCATGTTGTTGATGTATGATTTTTGTTATTTTATCCAAGTGGGTTGTTGGGGGTGTTTTGGTAACCTGGTTGAGACAGGCTGTACAGACAGGCCAGGTAATAGCCTGTGCAACTTGTCTTATTTTAGAACTATTTATGTAATTTAGGAGTAAAGAGTAGTCATAGAGCAAGGGAACATTTCAAACCATATGAGTGGCAGGGGCAATGACCCTCAAAATGCTTTTGAAATGTTTTCTCCCAAATCAAACTCATGCAGATTGTAAGAAATCTGAGCTGGTCTCTGATGGGCTATAGTTAAAACATTACTCAGCACTCCTAGCTATTATTTTTATTCTATACTGTATTTCTTCCTACTTCTTGTTCAAATTTAGACCTATAACTGAATTTAGAGCTACGTAAAAACGTAGGTGAGGTCAATGAGAAAATCTCACATTGACTTCTGTGGGCTTTAAATAGCACGACAACTTCGAAAGCATGACGAGATCTGTTTCTGTAACAAACTTGTCTAGTTTCTTTTGGTATGGGAACTAGAGGTTAAAAAAATAATACAAACAGCAATAAAGACATTTTGGTGTTTGAGAGAAAAATATATCAGAGCACATCACAGTCTGTCTGGAGTGCTTAACTAACATGGACAACAGCAGATAAATTTCTATTTACTCTGCCTAGCACTGGGTCAGCCACACCTGTTGTAATTAAGTAGTAAAGTTACCTTGGTTTTATCTGTGGTTTTGAGTCATTTTTAGAATATCTTCTTTCTTTTCAGCCAGCACTACAGTCTGGGTCTGTTGGAATATTTCTGCAACAAATATAATCACAATATGAGGTTATGTTTTCTGAGCGTCTTTGTTAGTAGTGAATCATTTTTCTCAAACAGGATGCAAATAATTTACAGAGTGAGCATTGTTAGAAGCCTGTTGTCTTGAGCAGCCAACTGGAGCCTGATCAGACAAGCAATTTTAAGTAGGATTTAGTGTGGCACTGAAGTTACTTTGCTCAGTAAAATAAACAAAACTGCTGTACAGAAATTACATGCTGTACATTTGAGCAGAAGCAGCAAAAGGAACATCTTGTTCAGTAAGAAGCCTTAGCACCAAGTCATCAGGTTGGTCTGCTTCACAACTGGAACACGGTCTTGCAAGAAAATACTTCATGTAGAGTCAGGTTTTTCAGACGCATTCAACATTCAGCATCATTGGCAATATAAAATACCACTTACCAACTATCCATTCCACCCAAAACACTCTTTACATAAAACAAGCTAAAATTGTGTCATTCAGTCTGTCTGTTTCCATGTTCTTCTTTCCATACTAGTACTTTATCTCTCGAGTTTTTCAGGGCAGAACATTGTATACACGTCTGTATCTGTAATGTGTCTAGCTCAAGAGGCCAGCTGCCTTGTTTGGTGTATAGCATCTTCAAAATTACCCAGTAAAAATATGGTGTGTGAGCCACGACACACGTACAATATGGCTTTCCCTAACTCATTCTGTGCCGAAATAAGACAACCAGCTACACTTCACCAAACACAGCATTTTTCCTCTTTCTGCAAAATACTGTTTGGGGGGTAAAATATAAGCAGAATTGCTTGTTTTCTTGTGGGTCATTTTTTTGTTGTGTTGGTTTGGGGTTTTTTTAATTGCCTTCCTGCTACTGGAGGCAGCTGCTTCTTAAAAACAATAAACCATCTCTTTTGTTTCAGCTACCATGCTGCAAAATATTGTCTCCAATGTACAAAGAAAGAGTGAATAACTTTCTGTGAGTTTAGAGTAATATGATGAGTAGTGGAATATTCATTCAAGTCTAAAATGTAATTTTCTCTGGGAGAAGGGAATATTCCAGTCAGCTTTACAATACACTCTTTTTCTCAAGGCCTTAACCTCAGCTTTCCAACACAAATCTTCAGAACAATGAATTCACCATAGCTGCTCTCAGTATTCCTGCATTTACTTGGGAATCCTGGAAGGCTGCATGCCATTTAAATGTTTTAGAAACTGACAGCGTACTAACATACTGGCCTTGTAATGTCCCTTGCCTTAAGGGGTACGAGAGCTCTGTGATCCAGCATGTATGATTTTTACAACAAGGCTGGTAAGGATTTAGTCATTTTGGAGGTAACAGCAAATCCTAAGATCCTTTCATTTACTTCATTACCCTGGATAATCCTCAGCTTGTATAACTGTGTTCACCTTAAGGGACATCCTTGGCAGTTTCAATAGGATTCTGGTATCTCTTCCACTTCCTCTCCTGAACTTTGGTTGCACTGTTACCCTAAGGAGTACAGCCATCTCCATGAAACTGTAAAAGCCCTCCTCTACTCATAAACACACATCCCCTTCAAGTCTTTACAAATATTTTCTTTCTCACCATGCCAAGTTTTAACCTGTTCTTGCCACTAATCCTCTGCACAGTTCTGCACCACCATTACATTCAGCAGCAGCCAACTATTCTCCTATGTTTTCTCATTTTCCTTCTCCTTTCTATCAGCATTCCTCATAAAGCATCCAGCACACTTACATTCTCCCTTGAAATCCATTTTTTTTAATTAGCTTTCCCTTTTGACATCTAAGTCTACAAAGTCTACTTCTAATCTCTTACCACACCTTAAAAGCCATGAGAATTCAAGGAAGTCACCTGTGACTGAGTGCAACTCTCACAGTTCAGGGAACAAATCCAGCTGGGCTGAAGCAGGTACCAGGAAAGGGCATTACTGTTCTTCTGATACTTAAGTACAAGGAGGAAACTGGAGACAGAGTCTTTTTAATCTACCATTTAGGAACTGTGCAGCCTTACAGACCCTGTCCTGGTAGGACTCAAGATAAACCAAAGAAGGAATCTAGTTCAGTTTTGAAATGAGGTAATCCTGCTCTTGCCACAACCCAAGGTTTTCTGCTGTTTTGAGAACAATGAAAATCAGCGAGTCTAAGCTATAACACAAAGAGGCCTGCACTGAGACTATATTATTTCCATTTGTTTTCTTTTGTTTCTGCTAACAGCACTTCAGAGAATGGTGAAAGCCCTTTAAAGCCTATCTATTGACTTCAAAGAGAACCACTTTTCCTTATGCATTTGTTTTGTTGAGGTTTTTTGTTTGATTTTGTCTGTTTGTTTTTAAGTTTTCACCTTGTTTTCAGGGGCACTAGTAGCAAAAATCCCTATGAAAATTGCAGTAAGGCTGAGAAGTGCTCTGGGCACCACCTAAAAGAAAGGAACCACAATTCTTTAGTAATAACAGTGATATTAAACTTGCTCTGGGTTGAAGAATGTCATTTTCTTACCACCACCTTCCCTTCTATCAAAACAGCCCTGAGTTACTACATAGCACAAAAACATTTGCATTGCATAAAGGATTTGTTCTGTTGTTTTTCTCTTATCATCCAAATAGTAAGAAGAAGCTGAGCTCCAGGCAGGGGAAAGGTGCCACATCAGAGCTGGGAGGTTCACATCATTTCAGGAGCAGACATGAAAAAATTAACAGTGTAGAAAGAGAGTCAGTTTAGCAACTTTAACATGCAGGGGTGAAAAACTGTTTACACACACACCTGAGGAATCAAATTGCGAAGTTTCTCAGGTTCACAGTCTTTTTTGAGGAAGGCCTGCCTGTAGTAAATTTTGGCTGGTCACCATCCAGCTGTGCTCCTCACAAAGAGGAGCTGAATATCTTCATATCCTCTTACACTACCTTAAACACTGCTGCACATGGATGAGCACAAGGCCCTGACTAAGGCTCATCATAGCATAGGTGAAATGGTAATAAAGCACAAAGCTATCGCAGTTGGAGAAGAAACAATAACAAGTTACTCTGACCAAGAACTCCCAACTTACAGCCTGGGAAACCATTTTGTTGCATCAACATCATCTTTTCTGTTCTCTCATCCAACCTTTACTAATTTTGCACCACTGCTCATTTAGGGACAAAAGATATTAACTAGCAAACTAGTTTCCAAGAAACCTTGTCAAGGTTTGAAGCAAAAATTACCTTCAAATTTAAGCTTGGACTACAAAGCTGACCTTCTGTTTCCTATCATCTTAATGATTGATTTGTTGCAGCTGTGGGTTTATGCACCTTGGTCTTTCTTATATTGAGAGAGTACAGAAACCCAGCCATTCACATAAAACAGAGAATTCTGTAAGGCAGCTCAGCTACAAAAATGCTCTACTAAGAGTTTCTCACTGGATAGATGTGTCTTATAGTTAAAAAAAAAAAAATTAACACTATCACACGGGAGTCTCTTTCCCAAGTCACCCATGTACAGCAAAAGCACAAAGAAGTGCCAACTAAAGATATTGAGGAAAGTAGCAGAAACACAAGAAAGAATTCTCAGAATTCTGTTAAAGCACTTTTAGGAGATCTGATTGAATTTTCCCCATCAGAGAGACTCTGTCTAAAGCAGATAGCTTTTACCATCATTCAGCTACTATAAATTAGGTACTGCTAAAGAAGCATCACAGAATTTGTTTAATATTCTGCTCTCTCTAAACTAGCAGGTATACTATTAAATAGGCATAATTAAAAGACAAAAAATAGAAGGCTGTGTGTTAGGAAGTCTAGCGAACTTAAATATGCACAACCAACCTGTTGAAGAGTGGGGGGAAGCTGGGCATGGCAATGGTACTGTTTTTAAAATTGCTTTTAAAAGTCTGTGTTAATCCAGGTTGGCAGCAAACTATTGCTTTTAAGAGACACATTCCCTTTAGAAACAAAGCCAGCTGGATTTTTTTTATTTACTTTTTTAAAATTTTATTAGAGAACCACAGGCAGACTGGGATTTTTCCTCTGTGAAATGTTTTCAACTATCCTGGCTGGTCTCAGGTGTGCAGCCTTAGTACAAATGGATAATACTAAAAAGTGCCTTCAGGCATAGCCTTAAGCTATGGGGAGTAAAATGCACTGCCTTGTGAGCAGCCTCTGGCACAAGGGAAAGGCATAGAGAGAGCAACCCAAAATTCGGGCTCCTTCTTGCTCCTCCAGTTCCAGTTTTTCCTTTAATTCCCTTCTTCCCCCAGGAAAATTCATTTGTGTTTGGCTTGTGATTTCTGAATCCTCCGCTAGCGAGTGGCTGAATGAGCTGAAAGAAGAC